>NW_001820832.1:350464-445557 GCF_000146945.2 Sclerotinia sclerotiorum 1980 UF-70
CTTGCTATGCTCTCCTTTCTCCTTTCTCCTATCTTCTTTTCTGTGCCGTATTATACCGTATTATCTAATATTATCGCAGCCGTTATTTATTATTATGTCGCCACTATCAATGATATCAAAAGAGAAATTCAAAAGGTAAACAAGAAAAACCCCCACTAACGCCACGAGAAAGTGAATAGCAAGAATCATAAAATATCAAAAACATCAAAGTGAATACCTACCTAGAACTCATATCCATAGGTACCTAGGTATGTATATAAAAAACTATTACCTAGCTAACGCCGTACATGCGTGCGTACGTTCCATTCTATTCATTAGCTACCTACCTAGGTACTACCCATCCACCCATCGACCTACCTACCTACTTATCTACCTAGTATCTATAATAAATGAATATTTCAACTCCCTACCCATCTGAATGATATTCGCCAACGCTCCGCTCCTTCAACCACTCAACCCCTCAACCCCTCACCTCCACTCTTCTCATCTCAAAAACATAAAGATATAATACAAAAATAAAACAAGAAGCCTTTTAAAACATCACCCATGACTCGGTACTACACCTCCTCTCCTTTACCATCTTGCCTGCTCAATACCAAAAGAAAACTTCCAAAACATAAATACGACGCATCAATTCTCCCAACTCTTTAGACCATCCATGATAGAAAGTGTCTGACTTGCCCAATTATTATGTCCAGCCTGATCAGAAACAATCTCCATATCAATCTCACCCCTATTCTCATCCCTTCTAATCATCTCTCTAACAACAGTACCATTACTTTCAGTACTATCCTCTGAGCTCGTCGTATCAACCATCCTCCTTTTTGAAATCATTCTCGTCATGCCGCCATCAACACTATATCCCCGTCCATGCATACCAATAACATCCCCAGCTTGAACACCTCTAGTCTGGTAACTCAGTCCCCGCTGCTCTTCCATCCTTGTATTGTTTCTAGTACCGATAATTTCCATCAACTCCAATTTTCTCTCTGCTCCTTCGGCCCTTCTTCTCCACGTCTCTACTTCCTCCCTTGCTTCTCTCAGTTGCTCCGCCAGACTAATATGCTCAGTATCAGAGCTTGACCTCATTTCAACCATCCGTTGTAAATGCCGTACTTGTTCAGTCTTCTCACTTAACTGTTGTTGAAGACTGCGTATTTGCGAGTGTAAGACTGTATTCCCGCGACTCAAAGTATTCTTTGAAAGCGTTGCATCATGAGCAAGTAGTGATTGCGAATGTAGAAATTTATGTGCAGCTTCAAACTCGGATGACATTAGAGCCAAAGTTTCTGAGCTACCAATACTACTATATGCACCATCCATTCCAGCTGTTCGAATCTTCATAGATGGTTGATTCCCTACTGGCTTAAGTGGAACAGAAAGCGAGTTGAAAGTAGAAAGTGGTAATTTCAATGAAGATACAGAATCCTCATGAGAATCCTCAATTATAGCTTTAGGTGAGGTAGATTCTGGTACGAAATCTCTCAAAATTCTCTTTGGAGCTGGTATTTTGGTAGGCGATGATTGTTCTTGAGTTTGCTGAAATCGTTGGGCTAAACCGACATTGCGGAAAGACCGAATAGACTTTCCAGATTTAATGGATGCAATAGATCTTGATGGTGATGATGGCGGATTGATAGTATAAGGTGAAACAACACCACCGCCTCGTCGATTGTCCACAGACGTTGTAGCTGCCGGTCGAGCAGATTTAGCTGGAGTTGGTGATACCGGCGGAGGAGGTGTTGCCTTTACTGTGTCGAATTTTTCTGCTATGGCCCTTACGCTGACCTTCTTGGGCGTACTAGTGGGCTCGGGAGTGGGAATCTTCCGTGAACGGGGTTCTGCATGATGCTCTATGACTGACCTAGAAGGCTCACTCTTGTGATGATCTTCACTTGATTTTGAAGACCGACTCTCGGATTTTCGCTTCCGGAACATTTCCCTAATCGAAGCTACTTTTGACAAGGTAGCTGGCGAAGCAGTTTCATGAGGACGTTTTCCTTTCGCTTGCGTGACTTTGGGCTCCACTGATGTTGTAACGAGGGGTGCAGCAGAACCAGTCTTTTGTGAAAAATTACTTTTACTACTGGAATGACCGTCGGGCTTATGTATTGTCGCAGAATTTGGTGTGTAGGAAACATTGTTGCGAGGTGCTTGAGGCCGTGAAAAGTTTGGTGTATGGGGTTTCTCAGCTTCCGTTCTTTCATGAAAGTCTACCCCAGAATCATGTTTTGTTGACTT
The DNA here is from genome assembly GCF_000146945.2 of Sclerotinia sclerotiorum 1980 UF-70. Taxonomy (NCBI): domain Eukaryota; kingdom Fungi; phylum Ascomycota; class Leotiomycetes; order Helotiales; family Sclerotiniaceae; genus Sclerotinia; species Sclerotinia sclerotiorum. The sequence continues at coordinate 352,706 of NW_001820832.1, forward strand.
CTCGAATTTTTCTGCCGACTTTACCGATTTCATTGACAAGTCAGGAGATTCCAGAGCCTGTCCTAGCACAGCTAAAGATGCCAAGTCATCCTCATGTGAAACGCGAGAGATTGGGTCGATAGGACTATTCCCCTTCGAGGGTTCAGAACTTGTAAAACCTGGAAATCTCCGAGGATCCTTGCTCTCCGGAGCATGAGATGTACTGGGCGCGAATCTTATATGATTATCTCTGCTGGGTGGGTTATTCCGATAAGTCGGCGAAGAGCCTTGCCTAGAGTTTCGATTGTTATCATGCAAGAGACCAGATAAACTGGTCGTCTTCGTCTCCTTGGATTCCCTATCTGGTGATTGTTTAATCGATTGTGCTTTAGGTGTCTTATCATGGCCAAAATCCTTGGAATCCGTATCAGGTAACAGAACCTCAGCTTCAGTCGATTCGCTTTCGAAATTTCGAACAATACATTTGACATGACGCCCACTATTATGTTCAGCAGCTGGGCTCTTTTGATCATTTCCTTTCCCATTCCTTGTAGAAGGAGGTGGTCCACCACTTTGTGGAGTTTGCATGAAACTGAGCTTACTATCCTCAAAGTCGTTTTCATCAGGATGCTCTTGTACCAAAGCCGCCGAAAGAGCACTCGTAGATTTTGTATTCTTAAGAACTTCTCCCGGTAGCAATCGTTGACGTGATCGTTGCTTTGTGACTAATAAGGAATCTAGCTGCGAGGAATGAGCGGAGTCGTCAAGTGCTCGCTGTTGCGTAATCTCCCCGCGGTTACTCATTGTATCGATATGCACTGGACATGAACGAGGAGAAAGCTTACGCTGTGGAGGTGTCGGAGATTGACTCCTGTCAATATTCCTGTCGGGTTTGTCATAAGTCCAGTCAGGAGGTCTTCGCAAGGAGAAGGATTCCGACATTGAAGGACGTAGCATAGGTGGTTTTCTACCGCGAAGACCTGCACTTTTGCATCCATTAACAGCTGTGAGTGCGTCTAGGTTCTTCATATGACGAACTATATCACGCCAATGTGTGATGAGCATCTCCATAATTTCGCACGCAACCTTGATTTTGTCAACTGTATTGTTGAAAGTGACTCCCTCTTCTGCACTTTTGTATTTCTTTCTCTCCTTCTTAGTTTTTGGTGGACTCACGGGAGTGAGAACCAAACTACCATGGCCGTTGGCTAAGCGGATATTGTAGTTGTCCATTAGATCACCGACAAGGAGGGGACCGAAACAAACTCCTAACGGTTTGTAGCCCATAAGATCCGAAGTAGGGAGAGGCCTGCCTTTATCGTCTTCCCTTCGTGCCGTTTCGGCTGCACGACCGACCATACAGAGTAGTCCTAAGACTGCACAGATAAGTTCTCCTTCGGATATGTTGATCTTAAAGTTGAAATAGACAAAGCTATAAGTCTCGCTCGGACCTTGCTATGCTTAGTTCGTGTCAACTCCGGGATCACCCCTAAGATTTGTTTGGATGGATACTAGAGCATCGAACAGTGGAAGTGATCCCAAAATGCCACCAGGAATACCAGAGAGAAATCTCTTGAATGCAGATGCAACGTCGTGCACATCACAATCGATATGGTCTGGTAAAGTCGGACATCTTACTGTTCCTGCAATGTGTCCCTCGTCACCTTTGGAACTGTAATGTTCATAAATGAGGCCGATTGTGTGTTGGGAGCCCGGTATACGAAAGATACCTCGGGTTGTAGGAGCTGCACATCAATCAGCACTTAGAAGTTATATACTCGACTGTAATTCGAAACATACCATGCTGTATCAAGTATTGTGCTGTAGCACGGATACAAGTTGGTAAAGTCAAGCTGCTCGGAGCATATTCGGCTGGAAGGTATAATAGACTTGACCCACACAGACGAACAAGTTCAACCAAATCTCTATCTTTCAGTGAGTCTCGTCTGCCCTTCAATCGCAAGGAGTCACTAATGCTGCGCATTCTTTTGAGATCTCGACGTTCTGCTTTCTTGGACTTGACAACGGGGGTCTGAGATGAGGATGTCCGTCTGAAGATCTTTCGGGATAGCCAGTTACCATGTTTATCGGGTCCGTCTTCGATGCACTAAATCTAGTAAGCACTTGAGGCGATGGAATGTAAGCATTAACTTAACAGGAACATCCTCGTATTCACTTGGAATAAATTTTCGTATGCCATGCTACGCAGCATTAGCTTTGTCCGCCATATCACAATGGAACTATTTGCAGACCTTATCCGCCAGTCGATTGAATTCTTCTATAAATTGTGTACGATCATCCGAGTCATCATTTTCAGACTCACCACCGCCACTTGAAGAAGTCCAGGTATTGCTACTGCAAAGACCACGTCGAGTTCTAGGCTGTTGCACGATATTGGAAGACTCGCCGGCGTGGGAAGGAGCATCTCCATATAAGCCTAAGGAAATATTGGGATCTGATGGAAATGCTCTGATGGACGCTCGTCTGATAGGAATCACTTGGCCTCGTAGCAAATTTTGTGCAATACTTGCATCATCTATGAATAGAGGTGCTTCTTGCTGTTGTCGCCTGAGGGATAAAGTAGCTGATGATGCCCTTGAATTAAGACGATAACTGTTAGCTGGCATTTTGATTGCTGGATGATCTCCAGCAACCTTTAATTGTTGCTTGTCATTTGTAAATATTTTTTGGGATGTATTCTTTAGTGTCAACAGAAATGGCAGATTGGCTCTCTAGGAAGATGGTTCCTGCCTTTTTCAAGACCAAGAGAAAGACTAAAAGCATTTTCTATGAGCTCCTAATGACAAAAGAAGAAACCGCGACTTAAACTTATCCATTCTCAATAATGAACCAATATTAAGTCCAAAATGATATCTTCATTCCGGAATGATAGATCCACTTGGAATCAGCTGAAGAATGCACAGTAGCCCGTCGAAGCATTTTAAAGGGGGTAAAATCTCTGAATTGCAAGTCCTATGCTGCCCATAATCCATAAAATATTCACAAGCCAATCCGCCATATTATCCTTAGTCCGAGCCGATAAAATGGTATTAACGAATATGAATAAATCGCCCAATCACATCTATTTGTGGCCATTTTAATGACCCGTGAGATCAGGTTTGTGCCTGTACGCCAAATCGCTATGCAACGCCTATCCATCCTCGTAGTATCATGGCCAATATCGGACAGGCTCAATCATCGTCTTCTCCATGTAGGAGTACATACTGCAAAATATCCGACAAAGAGATCACTCCCTTCAAATGCTGCTCTTCATCTATAACCACCAATCGATGCACTCTAGATTTTCGAATCGTGTCAAAGATCGAATCCAACCTGTCTTCTTCACTGCAAGTATAAATCCCGGCAAAGTCTTCTGCCCTATTGGCCAAAGCTTCTCCCACAGTCAAAGTCAGACCATCGTATACACCACCCTTAATAATCGTGATTACATCGACAGCCTCGAAAAGATTAAGTACTCGCGAATCTTTGTCAACAATGGGAACGCTCGAAATGCTGTGTTTGACCATCATATGTATGACGTCGATCACCGGAGTGTCCATATTTGCGGTTTGTAGGTCCCCATAAGTTCCAAGTTTGATGTCCGATACACTTTTCTTCAAGAATTCCGTCTCTTCGACATTGACACTAATAAACTTCAGGATACGATATTGTGTAATCACACTGACCACCATCTCTTTTCCCGTCTCGTCATCAACATCAACCAGCGGGATACGGCGGGCCCGGGTTTGCAACATCTCGCGACAAGCATCGTAAAGAGGTCGCGCAGGATGTACCGATACCGTCTCCAAAGGTAGTACGCCAATTGCCTTTTCGATATCTGTGATGAAGTCAGCCTGTTGCCCAATCGATCGAAAATGTTGGACTCTACCTCTTAAGCTACTCAATTTGAATTGATCTATTTGATTGAGGGCTTCTGGATTCTGCCAGTAATATTGGATAACATTTATATAGTCCGAAGTCGTAAGAAGTCCAGCAAAGGTTGAGGTATGGGAATCCCATAGCGGGGCTGAAACGATACCTATAAGGTTCAAAGATCAGCAGTGAGGTATAATCCGGTAGGGTCGGGGCTGTTGTGTACCATTTTGTAGAAGGATGGTCAAGCTCTTCTTGACCAGTAAATCGGTATTAAGAATGATGAGTCGAAACGAAAGAGGTAGAACATCGTAGCTGGTACGGCGCTTGAGGAAATCTCGAATTGATTTCTGTTGAATCAGGCATGTCAGCTCCGCGTAGTACTCGAAGTACAAAACCCCCACGACTATCCCATAAATGATTTTATATGACTATCCTGATAGAACAAGCGATAGGTGAAATTATCTTACCAGACCCTTCTGCTGGTCCCTGTCGAGCGCACTCATCGGCTTTTCCTCCGGCTGTTCCTCCGGCTTTTCCTCCTGCGGCAGCTCCTGCAGCCTTTCTTGATGCATCTCGGCGACCTTCCCTCTTGGAAGAAGGAATGTTGAAGGTTGAGCTATGCGCGACTCGTGATCATGTCTAGCGATAACCGGTGGTTGGAATGTAAAGGAATCTGCGGGATTGGGCGCCGCTGGCCGTATCTCTTCTGCCATATCAGACATGGATTATGCTTGGGACAATTCGTGGGGAGCACATCGATATTGGGGGGGGGAACAGAAGTAGAGGTGGTTGAAACTTCAATAAGAAATAAATTGAAGTATAGTCATAAAGAGAGTCGTCGGTTGTACTGCAAGGAGAGAGATAGTATCGAATCGCGAAGCTTGAAATGGTAGTAATCTGATTAGGTTGAACTTTGAAAGCTAGAACAAAAGTCACGAAGAAGGTGGGGCAAGGATTTTCATGTGGGTGTAGGTAATAATAAAGAAATAAAGTTGTATTTCGTGAATTGTCTTCTGGGGAATTTCTCTGATCAGCCAAAAATCGAGCCTCTTCTGGATTCTGCATTATGGTGTCACTTTATTTACCGTAGTATTGTCATGTACGGAGTCATAAGTACAGTACTCGAGTAAGATCTTTCATGACTGAGGAGGCACCTGCGTAGATAGACATCTTACTAATTTATTAGCAGTTCAAGTACCGGTACCTCAATTTATTCCACCTTTATCCATTATTACCTACCTCTACCCTTTACCTACTATATACCTAGCTAGTAGCCTACCTAGTAATTAAGCTCACCTTCTAATAAGATCTTCATGTTCGAGCTTGAGGGGAATCCCTGAGCGGTTCGTCATTTTTTGACATCGAGGCTCTCGGTACTGTACTGCTAAATATATACAGATATCCAGCGTCCAGTTCCTTTGAAGCAGTCTCATATAACAGAGGCATCAACGATGGCAAGTGTGTGTGTCGAAGGTGACAGGAAGAGTTGGATAAATCTACTTGGGTGAGAAGACTACAATCGTCCGATCTGTCTTGGATCACTCGATACATCTACTTTAAATATAGACACCATTGTTGGCGTCATCCAGTCAGGTTATCTTTTTGGGAATTCCCGTTACTGTCTCGGTTCTCTTCCCCGGATTAGTTCTTTGAGTATCCACTCACTATACCCATTTTGAAGTGCAAGGACATTTTCTCACCATGCCAGCTCATACCATCCACCTATGGAAGTGATCAAAAATCTCTTCGCAAAAAAGAAAAAGGTCATTTCGATATCATTTTTACCCAAACATGACTCTGAATTGGTTCGATTCTCCCGACTGGATCATCCAAAGATGGGAGGGACTTCTCCATGTCTTATCTAAACTTCGGTGGGACGACTTATTCGTAATAGTAAGAGTAAATCAACAAATTCCGGCATTCGATTGAAGAGAATCAAAGTAAACTCAGAACAACCTTCTAGAAATCCGCTTTCAGATTCCCCTCTTAGGATGAAGAGACTACCTACCTTGAGTAACGTAGGCGTTCATTCATCTTAACCGTCTAGTATAACCAATGCTCCTTGAGGCTCTTTCCCCCGTACTTGGACCTACATGCATGAACTCGAATTCGACAGTCGCTGTGGCTAACATACCTGCATCTTCCTCGGAAAATATTTCGAATCGTGGCTATCACCAAATCTCTTCATGACAGGATAATCAGAAGTGGAAGATATGACGGCAACGTTAATGCCTGAAGCCCCTCCATATGGAGTTCAATCCACATCATTTGATCTTCAAGAATCAATGCCATCATTAGGAAAACACGTCGATATAAAACAGTTGGTTGTTACTGTGTAGGTATCACCATACCCGGCTTCGAGAATAATCCTTGTCTTATCCATTGGCTGTTCTGGTGAGGCTTGAAGTGGGTGTATGCGTTTGCATCTGCATCCTTTTTATTGGGGCAAAATATCGGTGTAAATGGATAGTGTACCATACTCCGTACATAAATTGGTGGATGTGGTGGATACATGATAGATGATAGATGAATCAATGTGAAAAGCTTTTTACATACGGAGTACCTGAGTACGAGTGAAGGATCGTTTGTCGAAGGATCGTAATCATTGTGGTTGGTAGTATAAGGTTTTCCATACTGAGCATTAATGTGTCGGGACTTGAATGTTATGTTGTGTGTTTGTGTATGAAGTTGTTGATGTTCTTTTTATTTTTGAGATGGCCTTTTGAAGGACGGACTACCCAAGTTCAGGGAAGCAGCACGTAGAACTAACTGACTAGGAATGTAAATAAATATCGAGTTTGAATTTTCGAGGATGGGGAGAGCGGAGAGCGCGATAATGGTAATATGAAAATATGAAAATCATCAGATAAGGAGAGAAAGTGGTTCAACAGTTATGTTAAGTTTATCTTGTCTTATAAAAATCTAAGACACTTGGCCGACTTTTTGAACTTTTAGGAGTCATTCTAAAGGGAAGAGATTTTTTGATTTTTTGATACTTCCTAATCTACGACTTCTATCTATCATTCTATGCTATCTATTGGTTATCTTTAGCCACGATTAGCCGCGAGGCTCCAGTTAGTTTTCGTTTGTTGGAAGAGGAGGCTGGAGATTTGCAGGGGATCGACATGAAATCCGTAGTTGTAGCGAATAACCCTAACATCTCTGACTGAGATACTAAGCAAAATACAGTTGGGTTATGGGAAGAAAAGTGTGAGGAGGTTGTTGATGGCTTGTTGAAACATTGTTGACTTGCTCATGAGACCTTTCTTTCATAAAGCATAAAACATGGATAACTTTAAATAGGCAGATGTATTAAAAATCAACACCCGAAACACTTTATTATAAAGAATGTTATCGAAATAAAAACAAACAGTTATTGTATAAATAGTCTATGTACTATTTAGTATATTAGTAATTAATATAATCATCTGATATTTTAACAATTTAACAATTTAACCATCAATAAGAATAAAAACTACATGTGATGAATTTATGACAACTCCAAGTCTCCAACTTTAACTCGATCTTTCTATTTTAGCTATAGTATAAAATAGACCCGTGGTCTGTGCGTTGCCTTCCATGGCGTTGTAGCGTGTACAAGCCGGCGGTGGTGTACAATTAAGTAAGTGAAAGACCGAAAGCTGCTTGGGAACCAAAAAAGCTTCCACCCAACTCAATCCTCGAACCTTCTTTATCAAGATTTAATCCACTCAATAATTTACATCGCTACTCCCCTTCGAATGGTCATAGAACCTTCCTATAATATAAAACGAAACGGAATTTGATGCCATTTCCCCTTCCTATAGCTTCGCTTTGTCCGACTACTCGCCCTCATTCCAACAACAAAAACATCTGAATCCCGACCCTACAATTTACCACCATCACTAGTCCTACGGGACTAAACATCGAGAAATGGGTGGTGTCTGCTCTTCTTGCTGCGGAGGTATGCATCGTGAGATCATATCTTTGGAATCATCTACTTATCTACCGACTGTGCAGGTAAATCCCGAGATGGCTTATATGAGCCGGTGCTTGCAGAAAGCGAAAGAGAAGCGGTGGCAGACCTTCTACAATACCTCGAGAACGTAAGGAATGAATATGCTGATGATATGTTTGATGTCTAACGATACTGTCAGCGCGGCGAGACCGACTTTTTCTCCGGCGAACCTCTACGAGCTTTAAGTACCTTGGTATTTTCTGATAATGTCGATCTTCAGCGAAGTGCTAGTTTAACATTTGCTGAGATAACCGAACGAGGTACGTCGCTTTTTACACCTAGATGGATGTAAATACGCAATGTCCGACTCGAGCAGGGAGTGCATGGCTCGTATCGATGATGGACCGCCTCGCATACAAGTTCCCCGATGGCAGAGTTCAGGGCGGAGAGGATTAGAATATTTTTCATTGCAGGAGTGTAAATACTGACTCCTTTCAGATGTCCGTGAAGTAGATAGAGATACCCTCGAGCCGATACTCTTCCTCCTGCAAAGTCCAGATATGGAGGTGCAGCGAGCGGCTAGCGCAGCTCTTGGGAATCTCGCAGTTAACAGTGAGTTATACTTTCCCCTCCTCCACGGACTAAGCTGACACACGACGCAGCGGAAAACAAAGTAGCAATCGTACTTCTTGGGGGCCTTACACCCCTCATCCGACAGATGATGTCCCCAAATGTCGAGGTGCAATGTAACGCTGTTGGTTGCATTACCAACTTAGCAACACACGAGGATAATAAGGCCAAGATCGCACGATCAGGGGCATTGGGGCCCCTCACTCGTCTAGCAAAATCTAAAGACATGCGTGTGCAGAGAAATGCAACCGGTGCTTTGTTGAACATGACCCATTCCGGTAAGGAACAACCTTGTTGAGATAATATTTCCCAGGCACTGACAATATTTAGATGAGAATCGCCAGCAGCTGGTTAATGCTGGTGCCATACCCGTTCTAGTACAGCTCCTCTCATCTTCAGACGTAGATGTACAGTACTACTGCACAACAGCTTTGAGTAATATCGCCGTTGATGCTAATAACCGCAAAAAACTCGCCCTGAACGAGAATAGACTCATACAGTCTCTTGTGAACCTCATGGATTCGTCATCACCTAAAGTTCAATGTCAAGCAGCTCTAGCTCTACGAAATTTGGCTTCCGATGAGAAGTACCAACTGGAAATTGTGCGCGCTCGCGGTTTAGCTCCATTGTTACGACTTTTACAATCCTCATATCTACCATTAATACTTTCAGCTGTCGCTTGCATACGCAACATATCGATACATCCATTAAACGAATCCCCAATTATTGATGCTGGCTTCCTTAAACCATTGGTCGATTTACTAGGTTCCACCGATAATGAAGAAATTCAGTGCCACGCCATTTCGACACTTCGTAACCTTGCTGCTAGCTCTGATCGAAACAAGGAGCTTGTTTTACAAGCCGGAGCTGTTCAAAAATGCAAACAACTTGTTCTGGATGTGGCCCTTAGTGTTCAGTCCGAAATGACTGCCGCAATCGCTGTATTGGCATTAAGTGACGATCTCAAGACCCAACTTCTCAACCTAGGGGTGTTCGATGTCCTTATTCCATTAACAGATTCCGCGAGTATCGAAGTTCAAGGTAACAGTGCTGCGGCGCTTGGTAACTTGTCTTCCAAAGGTAAGTTTTAATAATGGGTTCATGCTTTAAGACTTTCAATGCTAATCAATTGCAGTCGGTGATTACTCTATCTTCATTTCAGCCTGGACAGAACCACACGGAGGCATTCACGGTTATCTAAAACGATTCCTTGCTAGCGGAGATCCAACCTTCCAACACATTGCAATCTGGACATTATTACAACTATTAGAATCCGAGGATAAGAAATTGATAGCTTTGATTGGAAAATCGGAAGAGATTGTACAAATGATCAAGACTATTTCCGACAAACAAATTGAATCTGACGACGAAGGTGAAGAAGATGGCGAAGGAGAGGTTGTTCAACTTGCTCAAAGATCGTTACAACTACTCGGACAGAGTGGAAAGTCATCCCATATCGAAGGTTGAGCCATTACACGAGAAAAGATTTCTTTGTTATTTGCATCTAGCTATGGGAAGGGCACGGTGTTAGGAGTATAACCAAAGGCATAATAGTTTGTAGCGAGCATTGGCAGAGCGGGGGGCGCTGCACAACTTTATTTCTGTTTTTCATGACAAACCTTCAGAGGTTCCTGTTACTACGGTATATCTTTTACGACGTCTTCCTTCAATAACTTATTACAGCTCATATGGAACTTTACTTGTTATTCATGTAATTAGATAGGACGTTATGATATCCAATTTCAATAATTGCTAGGAATATCAGGAATTCTCACATGAAATTCGTGGCTAAAGGACAACATGAAAAGTATGTTGTTAGGACTTTGCGATTTTCTGTGATTGTATTAGGGCTTCACTTGTTATAAACCATCAGAGCACTTTGAAAGAGTCATATGTACCTATTCGTGAGTAAATTGTTCGTCTCGAGACGTTTTTCCTCTGAATTGATGAGTTTCATCTGTTCATCATGTTGTAAACCAGGTATATATACTCTGAAACCAGGTTCTTTTCGGCTCTGGCTGCAATTCATTCTCAAACCATTTCCTATCGCTCCACGGCAGAACTCTAGCAACGATTTTCCCCTTAATAAGAGCCATAGGTACCGGGCCAAACAATCTCGAATCCCTCGACCATTCCAAATTATCCCCCACCAACCAACAATGACCCTGAGGAACCTAACGAAACAAATTAGCACCCTTCCCATTGCAAATCTATCTCCCCGGGCCCCCTCGCCTCAAGAACTCACCCTAATCATCTTCGTATCCCCCGTCCCCGGCGTCCCCATCATAACACAATCCCCCTCCAACCCCAGTACCCTCTTAAACGCCTTCTCCCCAGGCTCGACCACAGAGTCAAAACTCACTATATCCCCTACTTTTACGTGGCGGCCCCGTCGTCGTGATCGGTCGATTAGAAACCATTCGTTGCTTACGGAGATGGTGGGTAGCATTGAGGGGCCCGTGGCGGATTCGACTGAGTAGATGTAGGTATGGAAACAGTGATATATGAAGAGGGATTTTAGGGTCCAGCTGAGGATGCGGAGGTAGTGGGGGAGGTTGGAATGTTGGGTCCAGGAGGGTCGGTGGAGGGTGTGTTGGTTGCGGGTGAGGTGCGGAAGGGGAAGCGGGAGGGGGAAGGGGGATTTGCGGGGAAGAGGTCGGAGGAGGGGTTTGGATATCATGGCATGCTTTTGCTTTTTCTTCGCGGTTGAAAAATTTATTGTATGTGTAGTTTTGTGTGGGAGCGAAGTCCTTGGTGCTTGTTTTGTTATCCCGTGATATGTATGTATGGTGATTGATATGGGTATGTAGAAATGGAAATTTATGATTATATAAGCAACGATAATAAATTCTCTCCCCTCCTCTCCCACATTACAACATCAAAATCAAGCTCTCAAGCTGTCGCAACAACAGATAATCGCAACCACTACCAAGCATGTCAACCACACGCTGCGTATTTAACGCAGCATCTGCTCTGCGACGTGTATTTCTCGCACCCATTGACCACACATCCACACCTCTCCTCCGCCCATTGACCTTCTCCTCGCACCTCACGCGCATCCACGCAAGCCGTACACAGCAGCATCGGACCCTCCTAAAAAGCACCTCGCACATCGTACCCGAACAGCGACTTCCACGGGATGAAGAAATCAAAGACCTATACGTGCGTCTCAAAAACAGCGAACAAAGACTCGACCCCCCAAAAGCCACCTCTGAAATCCTCAAATCAATTAACCTCAAAACACACATGTTACAAATCATCGCATATAGCGATGATGGGGAACCTCCTATTGCGAAAATTATTGATAAAGGGGAAGCGGCGAGACAGAAGAGATTAGCGAAGAAGAAGAAGAATCCTGCGACGGTTACCAAGACGATTGAGATGAATTGGGCGATTGGGAAGAATGATTTAAGTCATCGGTTGCAGAGGATTAGGGAGTTTTTGGAGAAGGGGAATAAGGTTGAGGTGGTGTTGGCGGAGAAGAGGAAGGGGAGGAGAGCAAGTGGGGAGGAGGCGGGGGAGGTGATTGGGAAGGTGAGGGAGTTTGTGGAGGGGGTGGAGGGCGCGAGGGAGAGTAGGGGGATGGAGGGGACGGTGGGGACGCAGGCGGTTTTGTATTTTGAGGGGAGGGTTGTGGGGAAGAAGGGGAAGGGGGAGGAGGGGGAGGGTGAGGGTGAGAAGCAGGATGGGGAGGATGAGAAGCAGGGTGAGGAGGGGGAGGGTGAGAAAATGGAAGAAGAAGCTGAGAACATAGCAGAAGAAGAGAACTTCAAATTAGGAGCAGCCAACTAAGAGTAAATATCTACCTATTTAAACCAAAACTCATAAATACCTAAAAAATCCACAACATCAAGTCCAAAACCATGCATACTCACTCATATCTCTCTCTCTCAAAGACCTCTAAAGTCAAGACTAAACTAAACTACTAAACTAAACCAAAGCATTTCAATTATCCCAGTCACACAAAAAGAGAGATATATATTATACTATATTGGATTTCGAAAAAAAAAAAAAAGTTATTATATAGATGATGTTACGAGGTTTGCCGTCTAGATCACGTGGAAGTACTCTAGGCTCTCGAGGTGGTTTATAACTAGGCGTCAAGCAGGGACTTAAGTAATGACCATAATGATATGCAATTCGTAACTAATAGTAGAGTATACTAAATGATTGATCTTGAGCACGAAGCTCTATACAAAGGAAATCCATCTTGATTATATAGACCTTCGTGTTCTGGCTCTATGTCACGATTCACCATTAGGATTGATGGTGTTACGATGGTAGCAAACTGATTAATTAGGAGAGCTTAGGCCTTGTGCAAAAGCAATCAGATTTCATCGAATTAGTATGTGATCTTGGTCACCTTAAGATCGTATGCGCACGCACCATCAGAAATCACGTGATAAGGAGCCCTCAAAGCTCCTGGGGGCTCCCTTCTTCGATCATTATATAGTCAGAGTAGTTTCATAGTTTAGGAGCTTCGTGCTCAACTTAGTTATCAATTAGTTTACCTACATTCTACTTGATCTAGTAACGAATTCACTTTCAAGTGAATACCAGTGATAAAGCCTTAACCCATAACTACCAACCGACGAACCTTAGGCAGCCGCTGCCTCCAGTACAGTATCGTTACACTCTAGTGGCTCTAACTAGATTGATTAGAGCCGGTCACATGATAGCTCTGATCCTATGATTAGTCATGTGATACGGAAATATGTTACCGTCGTAACACGTAACAGATGAATAGATTAAATAAATAAATAAATAAATACTAAAGAGAAATATCAACTCTCTCCCTCCCTCTCCCCCTCTTTTATAAAACTATATAAATATTCTCATAAATAGAATATAGATAGATATTTAGCTACCATTACTCAGTTATACATAGAGCAAATCATGAATTATGAATTATGGAATGCAGGTAGATAGATAGATAGGTAGATGTATATGTATGTAGAAAGAATTTTTTATTCTCATGCTATTTTCTCTTCTAATCTCATCTTCTACAATCCTATGCAAAGCTATACTATGCTATAATATGCAATGCAACGCTATACCCTCAGAGCTTTGGTGAAAAGGAAAGTGGTAAAGCTAAATGAAGACTCATGAAGCGTTTCATTTTCTTCATCCACTCCATTCCACCACACTTCGGCCAAGTCCATTCCCTTCCCTTCCACTCCATGTCTGTGCAATTGCGATTGCGATTCCATCCACAGAATACCTTCTTTTCCCACAATCCCATCCATAACCCATGGAACCCAAAGGACATATAAGAATCAACCATAACCATAACCAGTAACTCCAAACCCTACCCTACCCTATCCTACCCATATCCATCCTCATTCCCAACCAAGATAGAGTTCAACCCAACTCCATCCATCACATCACCATCCTAAACCCCATAAAAAGAAATATCAATGCAATCTAAACCCAACGCAAAAGGATGCAAAAAAAAACAAAAAAAAACAAAAACAAAAGCTAATATACCAGCACTTGGTATTTAGGCCATGTGAAAGAAGAAAAAAATGAGTAGCGTGCATAAGTCAAATCTTATTGAATGACCATACATGGATATCCGATAAAAAGTCCTTTGGATATCCGGTTAACAAAAGGAAAAAGGAGCCGTGAATAATTCGTGATGCATGTCGAGAAAGGTTATGTTATGCGAGCTGACGTGTAAAGTTGTATTTTGTGGGGGAAGTTCATCAAAAAATATTGATTGATGTTTTGCATGAGGTGTGGGTGATTTTGTGGAGTATCTCGATGTAATCGCCGAAGGTGAAATATCCGATGCATGAGATCGTGAATCGTAATCGAAAAAATTTGAGTTTGATCGATGCTTCTCTTTTCGAAGATGCAAATCTCCCGGAAGAAATTTTGTGTTTGTGGTTAAAATTTTCAAACTTCGAAACTCCTTTAGACTCGAGCTACTGGTGAACTTTGGCCTTCTCGTCTTCTTCTCTCTTCCTCAACTCTAATCATTCTTGCAACAGCTTCATTTTCTCTCAATCCACCTTCGGATAATCCACCAGATCTAATTTGACCTGCAATTAGATATCCAGAACCTTCTTCCAATTCAAATGGCGTAATGGGACCGGGACTACCCAAAGGAAGTAATCTAGGACTGATAGGTTTAGAACCTGGTGCGGATGGTACACCAGGAGATGAAGTTACTGAAGCATGTACCATACGTGCTTGTTCAATCATATCCCTTTGGTATTTTTGTAGCTTTCGTTTAATGTCCGAAGATCGTCTTTGATGATTTGGATTCGTAGATTTTTGACGTTGATTCTTAGGAGGAAGTTGAAGATCGCCACCATATAATATCGGTGAAGCGACATTTGGGGCGGGAGATGTGGGTGCCGGCTTATAGTTTGAAGGGTAGTATTTTCCTTTGGGCATTACCAAAGTTTCTGGCAAGGTAAATGGAGAGCTGATGATTGAAGGAGGACCACGAACGGTAGCACCGGAAGATGGTGAATCCATTGGTGACAACACGGAAGACATTGCAAGTGGTTTTACCTCTGGTGAGGCTCTTGAACGTGAAGTTGATAATAGAACTGCTGATTTGAGGGTTTCTGGGGTTTCGTCTGCAAAGCCGGGAAAGTATCCTCTATAAATCTTTCGTCAGAACAATGGCATAAAAAGTTTTCCGGCATAGTCCTTGCTCCTCGATAACCTCCCAACAAAACAAAACAAATTATGCTTATGCTTGCTTACCCTGGTAATTCTCCACGACCTGTCAATGGTGTATACACTCGTTTTCTTGTTGTGGATTGTTCAATGGTAATAGGAATTGAATCGCTTTTCTTTGGCGTATTGAATGTAGATATTGTATCAACTGAATAGATTTCAAATCACGAGTCAGCCTTGGAATATTTGTACTAATTCGTGGGTGGCGGCGGGGTAGAAAGCGGAAAAGGCTTGAGCTTGCATCAAAAGGGTAGAAGCGTAACATACCATGTGCTCCGAGAGTACCATAACGTGGAGATGAATTTGTACTACCGGGACTATTGCTAGTACTAATAATCTCTTTAGTTCTTGACTGTAAGGCAAGACCCTTTAAAGATGCAATAATTTCTTCATCTGAAGAAGACGAGTAGGACGGTTTTGCGTGAGGACGGTCGGAAGTAGTAAAGTTATCACCTCTGCTACCATCCGTAGTATAGTAAGGAGTGTTCTTATATGGATGATAACTGGCCATTTTGAAAGAGGAGAAGCAGATGGTTGGCGGGTAATTCTTGGGTACATTCATTCATATGAATTGATATTTATTTGCACCTTTGGGACCTTGGAGACCTTTGGGATTTCCTGGGGCAATGCACTCGTCTATCCTTTCTTGGCTTTTGCGGAGGAAGCTCTCGTTCGGTTCACTGGTCGTCTGTTTATGTATCTGTAGAAAAGCTGAAGGCTTGAATCGTAAAATGGTGAAGGGTGAAACGTGAATCGTGAATCGTGATCCGTGGAATGGAGATTGCAAATGGTCTTGCGCAAGGTAATCTAATCACACTGGGGAAAGCAAAACAAGCCGAATGAACGGTGATTGGTGGAACCGATGAAACGTCAAGTCAAGTGATATTGGCTGGTATATTGCTTGAGGACGAAATTGGTTTGGTGAGTTGAAGGCTGTTCCACTTTCTTGCTTTGGTATGGTGTTGGCATTTGACTTTGCTTTCCTAGGATTTGGGGGATTCGCTCTCGGATTGGCGTAGCGTGAAGCTCGTATGTCGCTGCGTGATATGTATGGAGTATGTAGGTAGGGTTTGACTTTCTCTGCCTTGTCTCTTGTATTTGATTTTGCGTTAGGAAGCCAAGTACCTAAGAGATAAGTACGGAGGATAGTGTGTGTTGCACTGATGGCTTATAAACGTGGGGAATAGATCGTCGGAGATGATAAAGCATTCGTCGTCTATGCTTACTCTTTGTCAAGTGTATGAAGGAAGTAACGGCAAGCAAGCCAAGAAAATTCGGATGTTTGGTGCCGATTATGAAGTCTCGGGGTTTATTTTTCTTTTATATTTTATTCGACGGGATTGATGAATGGTCGATGGCTCTTGGTGTTTTTTCTCTGGCCCTTTGTGATAGGGAGGGAGAAGTATGTATGATATGATGAATGAGGAACAGATATGGTATATATTGCTACCTATCTTGTAATCTTATAAGTACAAAGCGCGAGGTAGATGTATATAAGAGTATGATTTTAGAGACGAAAAGTAGTCATGCAACTACTTGCTTGGTTGTTAGGTTTATTTGTTTTACTTTTGTTGTCAAGTGAAATTTCTTCTCGAATTCTCCAGGCAAGCTTAAGTGAAATGAGTCAAAGAAATATGGGCAAAGAAAAAAGTCGTATCATCCATCTCATCCCTCATCCATCCATCCATCCCCCATATCATCCAAGCCTTTTTGCTTTTGGTGGTTTCTGTGTGAATCTCCGCAAGATCTGCAGAAAGGGTCAAGGGTGAAAATAAAATAAAGGAAAGGAAGGGAATTAATTAGTTAATCAACGGTTTAACAACTTTTCGCTTTTGTTTTGTTTTGTTGTTTATGGGTCGGGTATGGGTCATTGTGGGTCAGCATGGGTCAAACCTTTTGGTGATGTCAGTGCACATGAAAATGATAATTTTATTCCCGGAAAATTGATGCCTTTGATAAAATGGATAGAAAGTGATCACACAATTGTTGATTGGAGCCCTTTAAAGTCACAGAGGTCTTTCTTCAATAAATAACGTGCCTTGGATACATGCTTTCCGAAACTTTTGACTGATGGAAAATACATAGACTACCTGGTATTAATTTCGTATTTTCGTATTCTAAGATCATACCTACATATCATTCATACATAAATACCACACATACACACATCTTCAAAGTACAAAAATATCTTCCCAACTCAATCTACCTCCCGTGTCTACCTACTCATAACTAATTCTCATTCAATGTGTCTCCTGCTTTTGACAGCTTACGCTAAAACTCTTAAACTAGCCTCCGGAATTCCCGCTTCTTCGTTGGGATCATTGTATGATTGATCTTCTACCTTGAACACCATGTATGGAAGGAAGTACCAAGAACACTTGGTATCGGGGCTGTACGAAGCTTTGATGGGAAGCTATGGTACGGACTAGGTACCTAGTAAACCTGGTAAACGCTTCCTCAATGTTTGGGTCGATGGGAAATTCCTTTCGTTTCTCGAAACATAACACGGCCTTGTTGTCATTTTCTTTTTCTTAAATACCAACAAAAGGTCAACCTCTTCAGGTCACTGATGATTGAGGAAGGTGCCAGGTCTTACCGGGGTTTTATTTTCCTCTTAATTCTTCACCCTTCACCCTTCACCCTTCACCCTTCACCCTTCACCCTTCACCCTTCACCCTCATCTTTTCTCCTTCCCAATCCTCTTTCGTATATATACCGACTTTCTATATACCGACTTTTCTCTTTAATTTATGGGTCGGTCTACTAGCCAAGTTACATTTTGTACATTTTGTACATATAATGGCGGTAATGTATCATGCAGAGTCCCTACTTTCTGCGACATAGCACGATGCCCAACATCTTCCAGCAACTTCATAGGTGTTTGGTTGTAGCTTGTAAGTATGTACTGTACGTATGCTTCTAAAACCTGAAAAGATCCACAGCTACTTCTTATCAACGTCGATTATTTCCACATTCAGCTTTACCAACACCAATGCTGCAACCACCACGTCGTTATTTCCATTATGGGACCTTCATGGCGTTCAATATTATGACTTCTCATATTCACTTCAGATGTTAGTAATTATTTAAAGATAATGAAATTCTTATCACCGCCATGGATAATCGGTTGATCTACCGCTTTTTGGATATTGGTTGGGCGACCTTGTTTCACTGCAAATTTCGTAAATCCTCACCATAGATTCTTACCCGGAGATGCTTTTTCTTTTGCGGAAAGGCTGAAGAAGATCTTTTGTGATTTCTTGCAGTAACCTGCAGCCTCGCCAAGTTATAACGTTGAGGGGTTTTAAACCTTTCAAAGGGTCGTATCTTTTTTATGTCGTGATCCGACTCGTTGACTCGTGCTACACAGATGTATGCAAGGCGTATGGTGGTGCTCTCACGTCATTCCCAAAAGTTTTGATACTGACACAACATATTTGTGGTGGAGCGTGAACCATCAACTTATGGCGTTACGTTTCATCACTCGTCAACCTCGCATGATTCATGAAAGTAGTTTTCATGTTCATTCGAGGAGTTGGAGTATTACGATACCTATTTGAATAGTTACATGGGAAGATGCTATTCATGTGCCAAGTTTGATTATCGGAATTCATACCTATTTATTGAGGATCATCAACCTGGGAAAGATACGTGCAGTGTTGCACTAAGTGTTGATTAAACGGCGAGTGCCGAGATGGACCTGAGTTTCATGAGATTATCTCTATTCAAACTTTCTACCTACTTGCCACAGAGTCAACAGTTTTCCGTATGGCCGATAATCTCATATTCTGCACAATCACAAAATCTAGGATATCATGTTTGTGGTGGTTTAGCTTCCTCGATAGTTGTCAACATCATCATCAAGTCAAAGCGCCACTTTTGACTGGCAGTAAAAGTCAAATATATGACTACCATTGGAAATGGTGAAGCCAGAGAAACACTCCAGACTCTTAAGTCTCGTTTCAAAGAAGTATAGCTATTTGCCGCGGTAGCAAATGATATTTTCATTTCATCATTTGTACCATAAAATACTTTTATACTTCATTTTTCAGTTATTGATTCGTTCCTATGGAGCAGAATAATAATGTGAATTTCATATGGTGGAAACATGTCGATGGAAGATTCAGGCTATGTTTATATTACTAATTTGTCTAGAGAAATTGTACTAATCATTGTATCACCAAGAACAGCCCTTAAGCCACGCAAAAGAAAACCCGACATGCACGAAAGAGAGCCAGATAAATACTCACTTCATACAGACGTTAAATCTACACGGCAGATATACTGTGAAAGCAGAACCCAAATTCGAGCCCTAAACGCTCATACAATAGATTTCATATTCAGACAATCTTCATCAAACTCACAAAGGCGTCGTGACGGAGTGGTTAACGTGATTGACTAGAAATCAATTCCTTTCGGGGGCGCATGTTCGAATCATGCCGACGTCGATATCTTTTTGATTTCTTGCCCTTTTTTAAAGTTTTTACTGATTTGATTTGATTTGTATTATTGTCATCTCAAAAAACTCAGAGCATAGGATAGAAAATTTGGAATTGTAACAGGGTGGAGAAATTTTCAGTGTTTGGATGGATAGATGGATACAAGTATGGATACTTTGATATTTTTCAAAGCGGAGATGTGAGGATGCGAGGATGTGGTTATGCGGTTATGTGGTTATGGGGCCGGGAGTTGTAGAATAATATAAATTTTAGTGTGGTAGGGCCGGGGGTTTATGTTTAATTTGCCGATGTGAAGGGTTTGGAGTGGAGTGGGGTGGGCGGACTGGAAGAGAGAGAGAGAGGTCTGATTAATAATTTAATACTCCGTGTATCTCTATTATATGAGTACCTAGGTAGAATTTATACTCCGTATTTATTTATTTATTTTATTTGTTCTTCGAATTCGAATTCGAATGATCATGGCATGAGTATGTACCTCATATATTGTCTTTTATACCTAAGTATCTAAGTGTCTAAGCCTAACCACCTTCATGATCAGAAATCCACACTGCTGCCCTCTTCTATTTCATGGCGGAATATACCTAGTATACTTTTTATAGGGCAGAGCGTGATGGATGGATGAATCATAGGGTGGTAGATAGGATCATTGGATATAGTCATTTACTTATTTACTCATCTGTCTGTCTGTCTAGTAGGTATTTATAAAGAGAGTAGTTGGTAACTATTTGTTAGAGTATCATGATAAAGTATTAGATATATGAGATGGGATGAGTTACGTTATTAGTTAATTAGGTGTTTATTTGATTATTTATTGTTATTGATTTGATGATTTGATGAGATATATTTTTAAATGAAAGTGTCACGAATCACGGTTATTATAATACAATAAAAGCAAGTACGGCGGTTTTGGCCGCTGTTTCCGAAGGGGTCCTTATCGATAAGGAATCCTAGGACAAGTGTCCTAGGATAAAACTTGTCCCAGGATAATTAGTATCCTAGGACAAAACGATTAGGCAACCATATAGGTTTAGGACAAGTGTCCTAGGACGTTATTCGTCCTGGGATAGAATGTCCTAGGACAGTATTTGTCCCAGGACAATTATCCTAGGAGTTATATTATCCCAGGAGACGAATTATCCCAGGATTAGTGTCCTGAGGCCAATAGGAAATCACGTGACATGCTAGCTATGCTAGCCAGCTAGCATAGCTAGCACTGGAGGAAACAATGAGTATATAGTTAGGATAGTTTCATAGTTTAGGAGCTTCGTGCTCAACTTAGTTATCAATTAGTTTACCTATATTCTACTTGATCTAGTAACGACTTCACTTCCAAGTGAAGACCAGTGATAAAGCCTTAACCCACAACTACCAACCGGACGAAACCTTAGGCAGCCGCTGCCTCCAGTACAGTATCGTTACAGAAAGTGAGTGAAATTAATAAATAAAAAAATATTAAAATAATTAATAATTTCAAAATGAAAATGAAATAATTAAAATAACCAATAGTTTTTATTATTGAAAGGATAGAGTTTAAATAGATATAAAAATATAAAGATATAAAGTATACTGATGTTACGATAGTAACAATTGACTAATTAGGAGAGCTTGGGCCTTGTGCAAAAGCGATCAGATTTCATCGAATTAATATGTGATCTGGGCCACCTTAAGATCGTATGTGCACGCACTGTCAGAAAGCACGTGACTTGGAGCTTTTGGAGCTTGAGGATCCAAAAGGATCCAAGGGAGCATGAATATCTATATAACCAAGATGGATTCCCTTTGTATAGAGCTTCGTGCTCAAGATCAATCATTTAGTATATCCTACTATTAGTTACGAATTGCATATCATTATTGTCATTACTTAAGTCCTGCTTGACGCCTAGTTATAAACCACCTCGAGAGCCTAGAGCACTTCCACGTGATCTAGACGGCAAACCTCGTAACAACTGAAATGAAATTACTAAATGAATAAGTCAGGATTTATTGATTACTTAGGTACTTAATCACTAATAATTATTTATTGATTGGTTTATTACTCTATTACATCATCGTTTCTATTTCGAATTTACATGCTGTGTGGGTGGTCGGCTGTATGTATGTATATACAAAGTAGTCGCGCGCGTGGGTTTTATTTGTTGGGGTTCGAGGTTTGAGCGGTTGGGTTTGGGGTTGGGTTTGGGGTTACTAGTTGGTTGGTTGAGCGGTTGCTTTGTATGAGTACGACAGGGCTGGACAGGACGGGTGGGTGTTTGAATGCGAGTTTTTGGTTGTAATGTGATCGGTAGGTGAATAATGTTGGAAGTTGAAAGTTGGAAGTTGGATGGTAAGGGAAGACATCGCGCTTCCTTGGTTTTCCTTTTTTCTTTTTTTGGTATTTTTGGGGGTTGGGGGGTTTTGATTCTTTTGCAGGAGAGGAAAGGATTGGATTGAATTGATTGAATTGCTTTTTTGTACTTAGGGTATGGGTGTAGGTATGCGGTTTGGGGTTTATATTTTATATTCGTTGAGAACATTGCAAGTTATTGGGTAGGGACGATACGACGGTTAAATCAACGAGGCACGAGATTCGAGGATTCGGATTTATAGGTTGAAGGAGAGGATACGAAAGTAAAGGAAAGAAAAGAAAAGAAAAGGATACGAATACCTACATAAGCTATTTATGAGATAAGTTTGTGAATAGCTTCGACTGTCGCGATACAGATATTTGTTTAGCAGGACCAGGTCCATATCATATTCTCTAATCATACATTTATTTACTTTTTTTCGAAATCACAATCACAATCATAATCGAGATCGATACGAAATAACTTATTCCTTTCGTCAAACTATCTTCCTCTTCGCCCAAATCAAAAATACAATACACCCACGCGCGAATAAACACAAATCACTCTCGGTTCAAAATGTCAATCCTCGATCGTATAAATCCACTCGGATATGGAGTTGGACGAACCACGCATGCGATATGGAGATTTTTTCAATTCGTCATGGCTCTGACTGTTATTGGATTATATGGAACTGATCTAGCCAAAGCGAATAGAGAACATAAATATTCAGATGGAAAATGGGTATGTTTTATTTACCTCTCCCTCTCACCCTCCCTTCCTCCCATCCCAACCTCAACCCCTCAACTCCCATCAAACTAACACACATCGCCAGGTCTACGCAGTAATAACCGCCTCTCTCTCCGCAGCAACTTCTCTCCTCCATCTAATTCCCCTCTTTAACCTCATCCCCGTCCTCTTTCTCTGGGATGCTACCCTATTTATTCTTTGGATTGCCCTCTTTGGTCTCTTTGGAAATATGTATATACATGAGAGAGCAGAAGGAGATGCGGGGGTGCAGAGGATGAAAAATGCTGTTTGGGTGGATTTGGTTAATGCGATTTTGTGGGCGGTGAGTACGGCGGGTATGGTGCTTTTTTGGAGTAGGGAGAAGAGGACTAGGTGGACGGGGAGGGCGAGTGGGAGGGCGGGTAGTCCGGGAGTTTAGGTGGTGATGGCGTGGGATGACGTGGGATTGGGATGAGGGAGGGAGGATTAAGGTTGAGGGGGATGTGTGGGTGAAAGGGGTGAGGGTTTGGGGTTATTGATTGAAGTATGCATGCTACCGTGTAGCGTCTTATCGGTCGATATCGGTAGGTGCCATCTCCATCATCCATCAACAGTGTTTATGGCCCAACATCAGCTTCGACAATCGCGACATCTTTACCAAAAATTGAACACAACCCCACAAACAAATCACACCATCCATATAAGGACCATCTCAAATTCGAGCGTCAGTGTTCATTGCGAGGCAAGAAGGGCGGGCAAGAAGGATAGGGCAGGATATAAGATTTTTGATGAAGCAACGACGAATAATGATATCATCGTGGAGGTTCGTACCCTAATAAGAAAGTTAGTTTCGTTTGTTTTCTATAGGGTTTGCGAAACAATCTTATCTTATCTTATCCTATTAGTTTCTTGATATGGATAGCGGAAGGCGGAGGTGAAACGGATTTGGAGTGGAAACGGGATCCAATGGAGTATAATTACTAGGGAGATACCAGATTAATTAGTTTTGGTTTTGGTTTTATAAGTTGTGGTTTTGGTTGTAGTTTTCATTTTTGTTACGGCTCTTACGATACCCTTTCTTGATTGATATAGCAATTCACTATTCACAATTCATTCATTCTTTATCAGCTCAACCCGCTCACCAGCTCTGTACCCGTACGAAAGGAAATGATAGCACATCTGCCTACCAATGTCACAAAGAAAATATCTGAATAGCCCGTTTGGCTTAGCGGTAAAGCGCATCACTAGTAATTCTTCGTGTTACTACCTATCTCCATCTGAATGGGTAGAAGCACGAATGGATGATGATGAGATCCTAGGTTCGATTCCTAGAACGGGCATGTATGAATTCTTTTGGTTGATTTTTGTTTTTTGGGGGCTTTGTTTTTTGGGTGGTGGGTGGTTGAAGGGAGAGAGAGCGGAAGGGAGAGGGGGGAGAGGGAAGAGGGAAGAGGGGAGAGGGGAAGGGAGTGGTATGGATGGGTGGATAGATGGGGAAAATGGAGGAATTGGGGAGGGGGGTGGTGTTTGGTAGAAGTTGGGGTTTGAGGCAATGGGAAGAAGGGGGAGAAAGGGAAGGGGAGTTAAAGAGATTTTGAGGTGTGTTTGTTCTAAAAGGAAATGATTGATTGATTAATTATATAGAGTACTTGATTAGATAATTATATAAAAATTTGTAAACTAGAGTATATTATTTTAGATTTTATATCTAATACCCGCGTGTTACGAGGTTTGCCGTCTAAATCACGTGGAAGTGCTCTAGGCTCTCGAGGTGGTTTATAACTAGGCGTCAAGCAGGGACTTAAGTAATGACCATAATGATATGCAATTCGTAACTAATAGTAGAGTATACTAAATGATTGATCTTGAGCACGAAGCTCTACAAATGGAAACCTATCCTTTATATAGAACTTCATACTCTACTGTATTCCTTTGGATCTCTTGGATCTACTGGATCTAGAGTTTAACTCTCTAGATCCTCTAGATCCCCTAGATCCCTCACGTGATTTTAATCAGAACATATGTCTGTGCTTGCTGAGGGTGGGGAGACTCTATGAGTCAATTGCCATACAATTTTGTATGTGAATCGACTTGCTTTTCTACAGGGTCCAAGCTCATATGGACATGTTGACTGTTACTTCGTAATAATTTACTAATAGCTTTACAACGATTCAATATAACTTAAATTTCAGTAAAATGATACTTTAATAATGAGATACTAGACTTGCTTGACGAGGTCTTTAATCGCAAATAGTTTTAAGCGAACCACTCAAATTTTAACAAGATAGACCTACCTTTAATTGAATTATAACTTTCTCAATAATGACTCAATTATTTAATTTTAACATTGTCTTAGCTGTCTTAGCTGATAATACACTAAAATACAATAATTCAAGATCTTTAAGCTTGATATTAGCTCATGAAGTATGCGTGCACTTAATTTGAGACCTCACCGGGTATCGTTTGACTAAATACATTGACATCAGTTGCCCGCGGAAATACCACAAAATATCATCTGTAGCAGTTCAGGCGTGCTCAAACCTTTAGATTAATATTCAGAAGCGGCCGAAAAGTCTAATGTTCTAATAATCTAAGTAATGCTAGTATTCACGACGTGATACTAAGACAGGTAGTAGGCTTGAAATGATGGGTGTCTTAATTGAGCTGGCGGAAAATAACCTTGAATTGAATTCAGATACAATAATCACAGTTACAAATAGGGAGTCTATAACTTCATTGAGTAGTTTCGAAGAGGTTTTTATCGACGCTCTGGGAAACAGCTTCGGCCTGAGCCTGAGCTCGTTTCTGAATTTCGACCACCATATTGTGACCCCGTTCTAAACTCGTCATGATCTTTCCGTTTTGCTCGCGATGAGGAATTAGGGGACTATTGAACACCTTCATTAAGCTATTGTTTTCTGGACGAGTAGCAATAATTGCACTCATACGATCATAGGACCACTTTCCTTAAGACCTTCCACTCTTCGACTGAAGTTGTAGAAACTCGAGTGTTCGAACCAAAATGGATCCGGACTGCATGTCATTTTATTACAAATTATGTGGCATCCAGACTCAAGAAATTGTTCATGATTTCTTTCCGATTTTCATAGGTGAACTTATAATCATGCCCGTTGGCTGTAGCTATATCTGGTTTTGCGAGACTGTTTCGACACACTAGGCATGATGCGTTGATAGCAGTGGTGTTGTTGCTAGTTTTAGATGTCTCCTGCATCATGTTTGCTAGCCTTCGAACTTTTTCACTAGCACTGCAGGAAGTTAGATGCTGACGATGAATGTAGCACTAGACGGATTCTCGTTTTTGTAATAACCAAAGCTTGATTGTAGTAGATAAGAAATCACCAATTGAATGCTGGAGATGAATGAGAAGTATGGGTACAAGGACATGACTAGAGCTCCTTCATAGTGTCGTGCTAGATCAGATCATCCCGTACGTATACCTTAGCATCCAAGGCTCTAAGATCACATATACACCACCCATCAATAGTTTCAGTTTTAGAGGTAAGTCCGCTCGCCAGCTTTTGAATCAATGATGTGAAATTGTCTAAGAATGGTGCAAAGTAAAACTACTACAGACCTCGAATTTCAAGGAATATCATGAAGAGATTTTTTGCGTGACAATATCTGTAGAGTCTGCAACTCATCCGATCTCATCTCATCAAGAACCTTCTTACAAGCTTGATCCACTTTGGAAAGCGTTCATTTGGTTGTGCGGTTGTGCATCTTCCAGCTTGTGGATGATTATTGTACTAGCACGTTGGTTGATTGAGAATGACTTTTTCAGGTGCGACGGTTCTTAAATTGCAATCATCATATTTGGATTTAGCCGCCATAGTAACTCAAAACAACTCATGCTATTATTAAAGGTGCCAGTCTTCTTGTTGGAAATGATCAAGAAAAGTAGTTAACTTGTAATTACATTGGAGATACTACTAGTATTTTGGAGGAACTCCTCCGAAGTAAATGGCCCATGAAATCTTTTCTTTCTTGTCCTTCACAACTCATCATCGCATTACAAAGCCTCGGCATGCTCTGTGCTATTCACGGTTATATCTGCTGGGAGGCCATCTCTGGAAAACCGCTTGGCACACTACTCAGGAAATCCTTGCCAAAAGCTAGTGTTGATACCAAATTCTATAGAGTACCATTAGAATACAATAGTCTCGAAACCGATGAGGTCAACTTACCATCGGACCATATCTTCACTCTTTAATTTTTCTATGACTGATGCTTCACAACGCACGACTTGCTTGCCAAACCATTCCTTTCGCCATCTCAAGATCCCTAAAAGTGACATTCTTGAGTCTTCAGAATCGGAATAACGAACTCGAGTACCGCCTCAATATGGCATTGAATATACGACCGACCAATCCGACGCCTATCGAGCCTCATCGTAAGCCGTATCCTATACCGAAGATAAATAAGAACGGACCTTATGAAAACCTAGGACCACTGAATACTCGATCTAATCTTGAAGGTACTATTCGCTAAACGTCTGTGTAGTTTCTTTCCACAAATTCGGATAATTCTCAACCAAATCATGTCGGATGGGTGTTTTAGCGTTATGTGGTAGAATGCTCTAAAATCTACCCTTAGCTTTTGTCCTCCCATCGGGCAAGATGGTCAGAATATATGCTCGAGATGAGGAAGCTTGCAAGCCATTAGATTAATCATTTTGGCTTGAGATACTTCAATATAGAATGGGATCTGGTCACGGAATTTGTGATAGCAAATAAAGCCTCCGGATATAGCAGCCTCAATGGAGTCAAGAACACCCAAATGAGCAGACATAACTTCGGCATCAATTCTTAATAAAGCTTGAGCGGGAGACTTTGTCGGGTCATGGTTACGGCCCGAGTCGCTAAGTACTAGAAAGTGAGTCAGATTTACTGAATCGAACACGCGGAGTGTGTCAGAGTGAGATCAGTTGTATTTGTGTATTAATCGCCCGGAGAGTAATGACATGCTTCCCGTCCGCTATTTTGAGCTAGATTCAATAACTATATGAAGTGTGCTAAAACTTATCCTATGCAGAGTACTCACTCATCAAACCCGCAATAACATTTGGCATACCGTGAAATAATTGATGATTAAGATGTGCCGTTCTTGTATGGCAGTCTCGAAAAGAAAAGGAAGATCAATAGGCAAATGGAATGTATCCGGGTCGACATGCTTACTTGGCAAGCTAGTTTAAATAATGTAATGAACAAAACATGACTTGCATCCTCACGCTAACATCAAACTTCGAATATGTAAACCATGTACAGAATGAGTTGATAGCCTTTTGGCTATAGACATTACCCTAAGATCTATTCTCTGGTAAGAAATAGATGACAACACCATAAAGCCAAGAACACTCCTGAAGTAAGTAGAGCCCTATAAGGGACATTTGTACTCGGGTCCATAGCTTTGGAGAGAATGTGTTGTTTTCACATTCTTTCTGTTGGACTCCGGTAGCTCAATATGACAAAGGTTGCAGCTGTTGCTTTAGTACGGAGGTACGTGCATGCTGGTACGTACTATCTCGGCTAGCGTCACATCTTCGGGAATCTTTCACATCATCTAACAACGACGACAACAACAAGAGCAACAACAACTGATAATTGCCTGCTCAAGTGGAAGAGCAGCAGATTTACCCCGTAAAGCAATACCAAGTTATCAAACAGTAAGGAGATTTTAAGACCTCCGCGGAATAGTCAGCATTTCATCTTTTATCCAATCAAATGCGATCAATCTTACAATATCACCTAACTCCGATATCTTATCAGATTTTAGCCCGAAAAACATCTCCGACAAACATCTCCGAAACTCCGTCAGGTCACAATGTATTGGCAATGCTATGCGCAAACGCGTCTATTTTTCTTTTCGAGAACGTATCTTGGCCAATACCAACCAGAATTGTATAATCTTTCGGGAATCATTGAGCATTATGGCCGATTCAATTCACCCAGACTCCTTTTGCTTTCAAATCTCGCATGAATCATGTCGTTCGGCACGGCACATGAAAGGCAAGCCGGAGGTATCCCTACTTCGCCAACTTATATATTGATATAGTATTTTCTACTCCAATGCTTCATTATCTCCATCACTCTTCATCTTCTCAACTTCATTCACATTCTCATTCACATATACCGTGAGAGCTGTGGAAAACCAACAATGTCTCCAAATACGGCAGAAACTGCTTCCCAACCGGGTAGAAACTCCACACTCGCCTCCTCAATCTCATCCTTAGATGACAAACCTGTGAGGCCCGAAGGATCGGACGGGGATGCCTTTACAACAGATTCAGAGAAGGGTCCAATAAACAGCAGTCCACCCCCAGCACCGGAGCACGTGAGAACAGTTACTGGTTGGAAATGGGTTCTCATTTGTGTTGGCTTCTATGTCGCTACTTTCTTGTATGGCTTGGACAACACTATTGCCGCTGATATTCAATCCGCTGTACTCGGAACTTATGGTGATATTTCAAAGTTATCTTGGTTGGGTACTGGTTTCCCGCTAGGATCCATTGCTACGATCCTTACTATGTGAGTATGACATCCCTTGACGATTATGTAGATGCTGATTATATTCTTAGTGGTAAAGCTTATAGTACTTTCAATGTCAAGTGGACCCATGTCATTTCAGTTATCATCTTCATCGTTGGTAGTGCTGTATGCGGTGCTGCTCCAAACATGAATGCGCTCATTGTTGGAAGAGTGATTGCTGGTGTAGGAGGAGCTGGAATGTACCTCGGAACCTTGAACTTGGTCGCCATCAATACTACCATTCAAGAACGCCCTCTCTATCTTGGAGGCGTTGGTATTACTTGGGGTCTTGGAACGATTCTTGGCCCTGTGATTGGAGGAGCTTTCGCAGATTCAGGAGCAACCTGGAGATGGGTAAGTATCCCGCTAAAATGTCAACTCACAAATACTAACAGGCTCATAAGGCTTTCTATATCAATCTTGTCATCTTTGGTATCGCAGTGCCGGCTCTTCTTTTGATCCCATCATTCGACCCACAGCCTGACCTAGACATACTCCACAAAGTCAAGCATATTGACTGGATTGGAGCTCTGTTGAACGCTGGTCTCTTTACCTCATTCGTCATTGCTCTTACCTTTGGTGGTGCCAACTGGGCCTGGAATGATGGTCGCACCATTGGTACATTCGTCGCCTGTGGAGTTATCTTCATCCTTTTTGCAATCCAACAACAATTTTGCATTTTCACCACACCCGAGGATCGACTATTCCCAGTCCAATTCCTCAAATCACGAACTATGATTCTCCTATTCATCTGTACCGCGGCAGCAGGAACAGCGCTCTTCGTTCCTATCTTCTATATCCCCCTCTTCTTCCAATTCTCCAAAGGAGACGATGGAATTGAAGCCGCTGTCAGACTCCTGCCATTTATCGTCCTCTACATTGTAACTGTCATGTCACAAGGAATACTCATGCCCAAGGTAGGCTATTACTGGCCATTCTTCGTTCTCTGGGGTATGTTTGCTCTCAGTGGAGGCGCTGCAATGACCACAGTCACCACCTCCACAAACGCAGGTTCCATCTACGGTTGGAGTATTCTCATCGCCATTGGTTGCGGTATGACCACCCAAGCTTCATACAGTATCGCACCCGCTATCCTTGGTCGTGATGGTCGCGGTCAAGAGGTCCCTGCCTCAATTGGATATATCAATGTAGCTCAAATCGGTGGTGTGGTCATTGGTCTCACGGTCTCTGGTACAGTCTTTCAAAGTACCGCATTTAGAAACGTCAACGCGGCATTCGAAGGCCAGCATTTCTCGGCCGACCAAATCAGAAGTGCAATTGCCGGATCTCAAAGTGCGCTGTTTCAAAGTGTGTCGCAAGAACTGAGGGACAAGGCTATTGAGGGTATTGTCCAGGCGATTGACCAAACATATTATTTGGTAGTGGCTGGTGCGGCTTTGACGTTGCTATTGAGTTTCTTGTTGAAGAGAGAAAAGTTATTTATGGAGATGGCGGCTGTTGGAGGATAGATAGACGATGGGATAGGCCATAAAGAGGACTGGATGAGGTAGATGAGAATCTGGGAAAGGTAGATACCTAATGGTGTTTGTTAATTAATGATCATACGGTTGGACGAATTACACTACATCGCTTGCGGATATTAGGACAAAATTAATATCTGGAGCTCTTTGGGATGGCGTTATAGTATATATTATATATTTTTGGGAAGGGAATCCATGCTTGCATGCTGTTGGATTATGGAATGTTAAGACGAGATGTAATAAAGGATCATAGAAATTATTATTTAATCAATCTTTCTCTCTTAGTCACTGGACTCATGGCGAACTTTTCTGTCTGATTTTTACTAATCAGTAGGCA
This sequence comes from Sclerotinia sclerotiorum 1980 UF-70, assembly GCF_000146945.2. Classification (NCBI taxonomy): domain Eukaryota; kingdom Fungi; phylum Ascomycota; class Leotiomycetes; order Helotiales; family Sclerotiniaceae; genus Sclerotinia; species Sclerotinia sclerotiorum. The sequence goes on from NW_001820832.1 coordinate 383,694, forward strand.
TTCAACCGATTCCTAGTGTCTCATTTGGACCGTGAGGTTTTTTCCGTCTGGCTAACAAGTGATAATTGAGATGGTGCGAGAGTAGAAGGGCAACGGCAGCTAGATCCTAAGAGAGGAAATGTGGAAATTGTAATATATACTTCGATCAAAATGGCTCCTTCATTGGTTAAACTTCTTTTTAACAAATGGAAGCTCACTAGGAGTATTTTCTTCCAAAGTCCCCGGTTAGCTATCATTCCCAAAATAGGAATCCCAAGTTTGTTAGGTAATGACACGATTGCTTCATCATAGCTTTCAGGTATTCCTTTTGGGAGTGTCTATTTGAGGATATAAGGTTCCTTGTGAGAAGGAAAGAGGAATGATATAAAGGATATTTGAATTGTATTCAAGGTGGTTATTGATCTCAACACCATGAAAATATACCTAGTCATATATTAGTCACGGCCATACTCAGCTTGAGCATCATGAAGACCAAAGTTCAGCAGATATTACAAATATGATACATTTTTAGCTATCATAAATATTATCTCCTCAAAGGCTTATACTTATCACTAGCATGACGAGCCTCCCAACCTCTAGCCTTCTGTTTTGGCTTCAGCGCTGGGATTCTCGTCCTCTTGAACTCAAGATCCCATCCTTCGATTCCTGCTCTCTGCATAACTCCTTTAGTACCCTCATCCCATTGACTTCTAAAGAGTCCCAATCCTATGGGTTGTACATCATGTCTATCCTTGAAACCTCTCAAGTTAAATCGATCACGCTGATAAAATTCTTTGAGTCCTGCTACGTCCAGAATTTGTCCGGGTTTTTGCTCCAATACGAATACCGAGTATCGATGATATGGTGATCCTTTTTGCGCGAATGGTGGTAGCCATGGGAGGATCAATTGGCTTTCTGGGTTGACTTTAGATAGTGGTAATGAGTCTTGTACTGGGGAGATTGGAATATTGGCAGCGAGGTAATGACATCTTGTGTTAAAGTGATCGTTCTCCACATTCGGAACATCTGCATCCACAACCACAACACTGACGAGTCTCTCCCCTTTGTCAAAGATCTGAACCTTTAATCTGGCTGGAAACTCGCTGACTCTGGAATCCACATAGTCTCCCGGTTGAACATTCCGACTTTGGAAAGCGAGACGGACTTCGGCGGTAGGTTCGAAATGAGGAAGAAGATCAGGGACGATCGAAAATTGCTCGATACGTTGAACAATCACTTTGCGTTGATATTCGCGCCATTTTCGGTCTGCTAGGTAGCGGTAGATTGGTTTATTCATGTCACCTAAGAAATTTAGCAATGCGACAGAATAACAACTTTTGTATTTTCCATACCTTCACCATCCTCAAATCGCTTCTTGATCAAAGGATCATTGATGTCCGCCTGGATCTTTAAATACTCGATATACCTCCTTATACTGTCTAGTCTGGTCTGTTTCTGTCTCTCACCCCCGCTAATCGAAGCATCCTGTGCCTCCAAGTTCTTGAGCCTTAATCTCTCCTTCGCGATCATCTCTAGCTTTTCCTCTCTGTCCGCTTGTAAGATCTTTCGAGCTTCCTGGAAACATTGATATGGTAGTTGTTCGAACGGGATATTGGCGGAACTCTTCAGCGCTGCGCGACGACGTCTAGATCCTATAGGCATAATACCCTGCCTCATCAACTTCCGTTCATTTTCTGGCCTCACAACAGTCGCCGGGTCGAGACCAACTGGTGCTGCTTCCTGAACTGCAGCTTCTGCATTGAATGTTGTGGAGCTCGTAAACGTTCGTATTGATCTTGCAGATAGACATAATGACGGAGTTTTCTGTAGGCATCGTGCCATTGGCCCTACGGCCTTTTGACAAGGAGGCATGGCGATGTGGTGTTGATATGTGACGTTCTGACAAAATTATCGAAGGCCAATATCAAATATTGGCGGGACTTGCCGAGGAATTGCCGAGGAAATTTAATTTTGGCCTAGCCTCGTCGAGATTCATTGAAATCAACGACGACAGCGACCTCACAAAAATTAAGTCGCACGAATATGGCGACGAAAGGGCTTCAGAGCTTCACGAGAAGCTTGAATGCTTTCCGCACATCAATAAATAGTGCGAGGGATCCATTAACAGTATGTCGTATAGATTGCCGGCTGGGAGCGAACCTGAGTACTGATTTTACTATAGCAATGTCTAGCACCACAATTTACGAGGTCAATGGCAACAGAGGCGCCGTTACCGTCCAGTATCTCCCAAGGATATGAACCAAGTATTCTCACAAATACATCAGATATCGTATCTGATCCTTTCAGTACGTATTCCTTGCGAAATTCCTCTATCTATTCACTAACACCCCGCGGACCCCCCGGTTCTAACCACTATCTACAAATTCCCGACCATGGAACCTCTCCGTTTCCAATCCTACCCAAGTAAACATCTTCACCTCCCTCTCCGTCGAGATCTTCTTCATCGCGCTGTAATATTCGAAGGCGACAATACCCGTCAAGGAACTGCATCCTCCAAAACTCGCTGGGATGTCCATGGTTCTCATCGAAAAGTCCGTCCGCAAAAAGGAACCGGTAGTGCTCGTCTTGGCTGGAAGCAATCGCCATTAATAGTTGGAGGAGGAAAATCATTTGGTCCTCACCCAAGAGACTTCGGAACAGACTTACCGAGAAAAATGTACGATATTGCGTGGCGGACGGCGCTGAGTTGGAGGTATAGAAGAGGACAATTGATAGTTTGTGAAGATGGAATGACATTTGAGTATCCAAAAACGAGATATGCGAAGAAAGTTTTTGAAGATTTGGGATGGGGAAAGCAGAATGGGAGGACTTTGATTGTGACGGATGGTTTCAGGAAGAACCTGTCAAGTGTCGTGGACAAACATGATGCGACTGTGTTGGAAGTGAGTGATGTGGATGTTAAGGACTTGTTGGAGTTGTCGAGGGTTGTGATAGAGAAGAGTGCGTTGGATCACATATTGGAAGAGCATCAGAGTGATCTTGTTAAGAAGATTAGGAGTGCTGCGTGATGAATGAGCTATGGTAATATATTTCAAGCTCTTTCTCTTGTGTATAGAGTATTGTACGAGAAATGTAACGATTTCTAGATGGAAGGCATAGTATAGGTGTCTTGTCGAGAGAAGTCTCTATTGGTGAAAATACCGATGCTTGTTCGGCATACTTCTATTGCATCATGATATGTTGCAGGGGATATATGTAATTTTGGAGTTGATTGTATCTGCCACTACATTCAATAGTGTACAGGCACTATTTCCAACTATCCAGGCGCAGTCCAAGAATGAAGATTCTGAACGACTGCGTTCATATAAGACTGAAGAAGTTTGTGACGTTGAACCCAATCGAATAATCTTCAGTTGTGGCACTTTTCTGGGACGAATCGCACGACTAGGCTTGCTTCCGTTATCAAAATTCATCGTCATTGCCGTTTCTAGCTACCACCTATTTTGTACATGCGAGCCATTCTTTTCATGCCCGACGGGCTTTTTTTTGTGATTCCCACGTAAATTTTGCACTTCATCTACCTCTTTCTTCCTTACTGTCTTACAGAGCAATATCTCTTTCAATGCATTACTTTCAGATAAGTCCGATTTTAAAGTCCATGCATACGCACATCCGCACTTTTGTTTAAACTCTTTTAGCCCCTGCACATACCTACATTTACAAAAGTCACCAAGATACAGCAGAAAAAAATTCAAGGCCAAACTTTGCAACAGTATGAGAGCCTAGCTCCAGACACTTCAGCTCTGGATTTTCCTACCTTGTAGTATATTTATGCCATATTGTGCGTATGCGGGGATAGAGGTAAGCGCACGGCGGCGAAGTTTCAACGAGGAAGGACGTCAGCGTGCACTTTAACTCGGAAAAGCGGACACTCGGCTCGAGAAATTATGAATTTTACCATTTACTCGTCTAGTCTTATGGATTACTTCGTTGGGAATGTAGATATTTTGAGTGTATGAACTAGATGGGTGAACTATTCTAGGAGGCGTAATGCGATGCCGTGTGTGAAGGGCAATATTTCCCTTGGTGGCATTTGAATGTGGCGTGAAAATTGGAGTAATTTGCGCTTGTATGTTTTAGACGGGGTATTTAGCTCAGCTGATCGTCTTTCCTCTTCAGGCCCCTTAGTCCCAGTTATGCCCCGCGAAATTGGTTCCATCCTTAGCTCATTTGGACCCAAATCTTTTCGGCCTATCCGATCTCGCTTGTCAACTTTTCATGTATCTATCTATGTTTTCGGCAAGGGAGAGAATGTTTTAAGTTCTAAGTTGCCTACTATGGTGATCTCCTACATCTCTAAGTATCCTAGACACATCTCGGAGAACATTGAGATCTTTGAAGTAGTGAGGCTAGAATCTAGTACACAGAAAAGTTTATATTTAGCTGGAGTTGCCAACACCATCGTTATTATTGTTAACATTATAATAATTAAACATTGCACGCTTCTACATCTTATCTTCTAGTCCGAACTACTTGGGGACCCTGTATCAGAAATCTAGATATCTTGACAAGATGAAACTTGCAATACTAAGAATGGTCAAAAGTAATATAGATTGACATGCTGGAGTTGGAAGTGTCGAAGCTATGACTAGACCATGTAGTCGAAAAGTTTTTATGATCTTCCTACCTAAACAATTTAGCCTAGCACTTTCGTAAAAACCCAGGACCTGGTGACTTGGCAACCGCTCGAGAAATTTACTCGAGGAGGAACCTAGCTGAATTGCCACCCCGCAATACTCTATTACATAATATCACGGAAATTGAGTGTAAATAAAGAATTTTAAATGCCTGCTACAGGGTTCTAATAATATGCCCCTATTCAATATTGTTCTATGCTTCTAAATGTTCCGAATTTGGTCAAAGCTTAGAATTTTCTTTTTTTAGGGTTAGTTTCAGTTGATTTGCTCCTTGTAAACTTTTAACACATAGCTCGTAGTAATTACTACCATGAAGTGTGACTCAAAAATTTCATCATGACACCTCCTCCGAATGCAGTGACTCGGCAGTCGTGTTGATAGTGTAGGCTTACACCAGATAACATTGATTCTGTAGTGTCAGCGCGATCAAAGTGCCGTCTGCATTGGATATCTCATGCACGGTTGCGTGTGGAGTGTCACTAAAGCTATTGTGGAAACTTCGATGCAACTCGTATCATGATGCAGCGAATGAGCTTTGTATCATAAATCCGATATGACATCTAGTTTCAAGCTTTTGGCAGAATAGCAAATCACATGAAGGTGTAACAGGGATGTAGATTTTTTAGGGTAGATCAGGATTCATATCTGGATCGACAAATGGAACATTATGCCTGTCGATATCGAGAAGAGTGAGAAGCACTAACTTGCTGAGAAATCTGCTAAAAGAAACATCTAATGGAGGGGTAGTTTTCGCTAAATTAAAGGAGCGCAATAGCGTGTAGCCCGGGCCACATGGGGGACCGGCCACTACACAATTAGCATTATTAGCTTCATACTCTTGATGATCACTGGAGGCTAGAGCGTCTAGGTTGAAAGAGTACCAAATTTCCCCTCGTTCATATGACATAATCAATCTAAAAGGTAGTACTAGTGATATAGTTTAACCTTCATTCGCACCCTGCTTTTCAGGATACAGTCTTCTTTCCGAGGAAGTTTGTCCTATTTGCACTAAATGAACTCGCATGGCCCATTCTCATATATCTATATAAGGCTTGCTTCTTCTCTTCCTCATTTCTTTTTTCAAGCCTCTACAATCTGAACCGCAAAGGAGCAGGATAGGCCCTGATTGTGCCTTCAGCTCAAGCCCCAAGTATTTCTCAACAGCTCTTTTCTTTACTCAATTCAAATAGATGACTTCGATCAACAAAAATGTATGTGATTCATGATATCTTTTATCAGAAAGAAAAATGCTAGTAACTCTTTATCAGCTACACCGAAGCATTGAAAAGCTCAATTGATCCAGCTCCTCCTGAAAGTAAATGAGTTAGGTTGCCTCTCCAAATCTTCTCCAGAATGACAGGCCAACTTTTTCTCCTCTGCTCATCATTCAAGCTTAGTTCTACAGTCTACTCAGGAGGGAAGTTGACGATTTGATTCCTCCTCAAAAATTTAATGCTAACTTTTCTTTTTAAAATCATCCCAAAGTTTAGTGCTCGCTCATGCTGTTTAAAAAAAGACAACAGAAAGGCTGACTCATAGGTTCCCTTTTGAAATATCTAATGCTGCATTCCCTCTCGTATCTAAAACGAGATGGCACTTCAACAATAAGGCAAGTTAATTCATGAACTTTCCACAAGGACAATGTTGATTACTTTTTTCAACCCTGCCTATAAACTAAGATCTCAAACCCTCTCGAGAAATAGTCTTAATTGGTCGCACCCATGACATCAGTGAGCTAATTTCCAAATTTTCCTTTAGAAAATGCTAACTCATCCTCTTCCTCCAACCAACCCAAACCTTTAGACCCCAATTGACACAACTCTTTCCACGGAAGGAAAATTACAAAATAAGAAGGCAAGCTGATTTATGAACTCTGCTGTAAGATTAACATACTAATAATTATTGCGTCCTTGAAAATCAGATAAAACGGCACATCGGCAGAAACAATATTTCCAATGCCTTCTATTCTCCTGCATTTGACACAAGAGGATTAGGTGAAGGAAATAATGGGTGGCAGGCAAGTTAACTCATACACTTCAAGTCCAAAAATTATGCTAATCATTTTGCGCATATAATCTTTGACAAAATTTCTTGGAAAATCAGAAGAGATGGATTAACTGGTCAGGTGTCACCCTTCATCAACATCCTGGGTATGAGCTTTATGGGCGCCTAATATGGGCGGTAAGTCTTGAAGCACAACTGAACTGAAAGATTACAAGGAGAATTTATAGCTAATCATGAGATGAAATCAATTGATTTTTCTTAGGGCTAATCGCAGAGTTCCTTGATGCGGCGGAAGCTCGATAGGCTTTGGAAAAAACCTGTAGCAATGCATCCTGTTTGTTTTGCTGGGAGGAAGAAATATAAGAATCTTTAGCTTAGGTTTAATGGACAGATACCAACGAAATTTTGGGAGAAGGGTGGCAGGGTAGTAGGGTGGGGCGTGTCATGTACCATTTTTATTTCTGTAAGAGTTGTGCTTGTTTAAATAATAGTTTCTATGTATGTAGAATTCACAAGTGTTATATGATTAAGAGATGATATTTGACATGCGATGCTCCATGAGATTGTGAGATTAGGATGACATTGTAGACATAAAAACTACTTGTTTTGTTGTATAGGTTCTACAAACAATAATCTTCCTATCAATTGGTACATAACGCCTAGACTGACTCTGTGATCTGGAATGTATCATGCTATCTTTATTAACGTGAAGTTGATGAACATACAAGTAACCGAAAATCAACAAAGAATTGCTATTTTACATGCTATAAATTAAAGACCTAAATAGAGTAAGATCTAAGATTATAGCTCAAGGCACTAGCCCCGTAGCGTGACAACATCACCTTAGGGCCTAATTAAACTCAGCGTAACATGAGTGTTCCGACCCCATAAGTTCCCAATCTTCTGAGAGTGTCTTACCGAACTCAGATGTCTCCAAAAGTCAAAAATTTCAACGAGGAGCGCTTGGCTCGAAATAGTTCAACTTCTTTTCCTATATTGTAGACTTGACGCAAGAAGTATCCTTCCTCATTCATAAACAGTCGTCCGAGCTCGAGTATACATCCTCGTCCCGAGTCACACGATCAGTATAATAATTCACCCAGATCACCTCCAAAATATCATCCAGCCTCATACAAACAAAAACTATACATTCCACCTCAAGTTCCTGGAGGTTCATCTTTTCAAATGTTTGGGATATTAAAAGTTAAACCATGTAACCTTAAATACCTATTCAGACGTCATGAACACTCGCCAAATTTAGTTTCCCCCCTACATTATCCTACAACATTCCCCCACTAACGCTAGCCTCTTTAGTACAAGGCTATCACATGCCCTCGCGTCCCCCTCGACGCGTTTTTATGGATTTCTTTTTTACACAAACCCACCAAACATCAACAGCTCAGCCTCGTCTCATCACACCTAATAAATATCCAAATACCCAAATACCCTCAACCTCAAATATCTCAACTCGATTCAAATTCAAATTCAAATTCAAATTCAAATTCAAATTCATAACCTCAAACCTCCAATCCCCAAGATCCAGAGTATTCACCAAACCATCAATCAAAATCTCACCATGTCCGAAACCCCCAGCACTCCCCGCATAACCTCTTCTTATCTTAATTCCTTCACATCGCGCACCGTACGCATGGTGGGAAAGGTTACGCAGTTGAGGGGTGACCAGGCGAGTATTGATTGTGAGGGGCCTGTTACTGTTATTCTCAGTCGAGTGAGTTTTTTCTTCTTCATTTCACATACTCATGTCTCACTGTTCATATTTCGTACATCTATGTCCTCTATCAATTTCCTATTTATAATCCTGTTCATATCCCTATTTATATCTTCCCTCTCCAACTATCCCCCATTTCTCCTCCCATATTTTCCATCTAGCAGAAAATCGAAATAAAATCACGAATCAAAAGCTAAACTATCACCAAACCAGGATGCCCACCTTCAAGTCGGCTCCGCCGTCGAGATTGTCGGAAAAGTAAATCAAGATCTCAGTGTCAAAGTATTGAAAGCTACAGATTTCGGCACAAATTTCAGTACGATTTTTCTTTAGGCCTCTTGCCCTTCTCTCTCTTTCTCTCTTTCTCTCTTCCTCTTCCGTCATTTCCCACTTCCTCCCTTCCACCACACTCCTCATCCCTCTCCAGCATCCCTTCTTTCGCCCAACCATAGAACAACAAACAAACCCACTAACCCCCATCCCTTTCCACTTAGACTTCGCAGCAATGAACGCCCTAGTCGACGCAAATCACCGGTACAAAGAAATCTGGTACAGCGAGAACTCCTAAACCACCCACTCCCAGTCTATTCACACAATCGCATCAAGGGAAGAAAACTCCACACTATGACATTTGAGCTGCAATAGGAAGGACACTTAAGAGCAACGTTGCAGACAAGAGGATTTCCATTAATTAGAGAAGAGAGGAAGAAGGAGGTTATGAAATGAGATAGTAGGATGAGATAAGATATAATACGATACCTAGTACCCTCTCTACAGGCAAAGAGAGATATAAATATGGAGAAGTGGCTTGTAGGATGTAGGTAGGATGTGGATGTGGAAGCAGAGATATACGAATGGGATAGATGATGCATAGACGATCAGCGCTGCGATGATAAGTCTTACATCATATCATATACCTCTCTCCCTCTCTATCTAGAAAACAAATAGCAAGATGTTGATCTTCCCCCAAAAATACTAGATATACACATTTATACAAACGATACAAGACCGTTGCGTAAATATACCTACATGAACATAAACATGAAAATAAACATTAAACATCAAATCTCAAACAAGAAACACAGGATTTCATCACGAATTTCACATCCTCACTATGCCAATCCAAAACAGATAATCACGTATGACATAACATAACCAATCCATTGTTTTTATCCAACCTAGCTAATACACACAGAGCGACCCCTTCAATACTCCAACAACAAGTGACCAACTAGCTACCCAAAAAAAAATCGTAAAGCTTCGCTGATATCATAACGCTACTACTAATAACTACCTATATATACTTAGGTAAGTATCTATACAATCGCAATGTAGTAATTTTCGCCGACCAAAAATTTTCAATCTCAAATCCCAAGATCCCAATACTCCGCAAACCCAGACACATCATCATATGCATTTAACTCGGAACGAATGACAAAAAACGCCGCGCTGTTGGGAAAGTTAGGAATTTCCGTTCTTTCCCATACCCATGTATTCCAACGCTACCCAAGAAAAAAAGAAAAAAATCCAAACACCACAATAATGCAACCCATCAATCATGAGAAAATACAAATTCAAGTTCGTGTTATTTGTTCGTAAGTGAAAGACGTAGTGAGCGAATTAGGCCGTCTCATCTGTTGTTGTTTCCTCCGTCGGTTCCTGCTTGATCTCCACATTTTTTTCCTTTTGCTTCTCTTTTTCATTTGAGACGGAATCAAAACCGAAATTATCCCAGTCAAGAGGTCCTCCCGCCGAAGTATTATTAAATCCAGGAAATATACGGGGTGGCGAAGAAGGCATTGGTACATCTGTTGAAAAGAAATCTTCATCGTATTGTTGAAGATTGTAAGATCCATTTTCGAAGCTAGGAAGATCAGGTAAATTATCAAAATCGAGGTGTTGAGAGGGGGAATGGATAGGATTGTCAGACATGAGCTGATTCAATTGGGCAGTAAATGGTGACTCGAAAATAGCATTGCCACGAGGAGTTCGGCGACTTGATCCAGGGGTTTTGCTTGGTGTTTTTGGAGGTGCCAAAAGATGGCTTGCCGATTTGACCGAGCGACTAGATCTTGTTACACTCCTGGTGATGGGCCTATGGCTTGGAGTTACTCGAGTTGGAGTTTTGAATGGATTTGCGACTGGGGTTTTTTGAATTGGCGTGGTTGGACGAGCAAATTGCTCCTCAATTAATCTCATAAGTTCAGCTTCCTCTTCTAGATCAAATGGTGCCGAACAATTCTCCTTGTTCATCGTTCCACTGACTACATCTTTGGCGTTGTGAATGTCAACAGCAATTTGAACGAAATTCGCAGTAACTTCGCCTAGGACTTTAGGGGATGAATCTTTACGTGGTGAAGGAAACAAAAGTCGCCGTGTGGTGTCCCCTTCTGGCCCATCTCCTACTTCAACATGGCTGTTATGTGTCCACCTAGCTGGACTAGATTGTAAAGCCCTCCTTAGTGCCGCGGAAGCTGAATCTGAGGTCATTGCGTTCATCTTCTTAGTAGGACGGAGACTGTTTGCTCGGCGCACTCCGTTTGGACGATCATTACCATTGGATATCTGATTGGCAGAGTTTAACCCATCGAGGTCAATGGGGGACATACGGTCAGTGCCAGAAGGAGCCGCAGGCTGTTGATAGAAGGCATCGGATGGGGGTAAATTGATCTCTGACTGTGGAAAATTTGCTTCAGATGTGGGCATAGTAGTAGCAACCTTAGCTTTGGAAGGTCGCTTTTTCTTTGTATCCGGGTCTTTGCCCCACTTTGCTTCTGGGCGTTGAGACTTATACTTCGACATCCAAATACCACAAGCTATGATAATTAGTGACTGAAAATCTCAAAAGCTATTTATAACTTACGATTGCAAAGAATGAATGCCTTGTACTGTTTTTGATCTTCACCAGCAGCAAGGGCTTTTTTAATGAGGAGATACGAGGTGGGAAGTCCGGTGTCATCTCTTGAGAGAATGTTAATTGCTGTCACTCTTCCAGCTTCTTCAGAGTATTCATGGTAGCCTGGAGCACCTTGACATTCTTGTGACCACGCTCTGCGCCAAGTTGGAGTTTCTATAGCGCCGCAATTCTCACAATACTGGGGCATTTGTCCATTTCTGAGGGCATTCTCCAACTTCTGCTTAATAGACGCCTTCTTAGCTTCTGTTTGGCTAGGTGCATTGGGAGTTTCAGTCATATAATGTGGATTTTCAGACCAGGTTTGAGATCGCTGAAACGTAGGTGGAAGAATGGGTTCATTCGCAGGAATAGCTGGAAGAGCCATGGATCCAGTGGAAGCGGTCCGAGAAAAGTTTCCGGATGCTGGACGAGGCTGAGGCGGTGGAGGTCCTGCAGGCATTTGGGATATTGGTTGGTTTGTGAACTCACTGGTTGGTGGCGTGGGTAAATGCAAAGTCGGCGCTGGTGGATCCATACTGGGAGCAGTTTGGACCTGAGAAGGCGGCCGAGAACTGGGACGGGTATCTGGCTTTAAGGGGGGTAATGACTGCCCATCTTCGGACATGATACTATTCCGTCTAGATTTTGGTTGTACTGACTTGGGAGGTTTTGGTTTAGCCTGCTCACTGAGAAGCATCCGTTTAGGGAGCAGTTCCATGGGACCTGGTGTTTCTTCTTGGATATGGAATCCACCATTAAGATTCGAATTTGTAGGCTGCATTTTGCGAGGCCCTCGCCGTTTGGTGCTCTTTTTTGCAACCACAATATCCTCTTCATCGATTGGGCGCGAGATTTCATCATCTTCTCCAAAAAGATCATCGAGATCATCTAAATTACCGCTCATGAAGCCAGAATCTAACCTAGGCATAGGTGGCAGCGAAGGACTCGAAAGGCAAGGGGGGCTTGATCGTATTGACGGAGTGACATTTCGTAAGACTGGTGGGGATGATGCGATGTCTTGAGGTGTAAATCCTGGACTAGCAACCTGTTCCGGTGAGGGATGGGCTGATTCAATTGAGAGTCTGAGACGATCTTCTGGGGGGAGTGAAGGTTCTAATTGTGAATAAGCTGGTGAGTGTGCTTGAGGCGTCTCTGATTGAGGATTCGACCCCTGTCGAAGCCCACTTTGTGACTGCGGTCTGTGCTGATTGACTGGTTGTGGTAAGATTGGTACTGGGGTGGGGGATCGAGGAACTTCCTGTAAATGATTACCAGCTGCTAAGCCTCCAGACGGAGCTAGCGGTCTGAAAGCACGTATAGAACCTGCAGTACTTGCTGTGACTCGGAGTGAGTCAGACCCTGACCCAAATGCCGACCTATTACTCCAGTCCGCCTGAGTAATCTTCGCCCTTCTCTTCGGAGCGGGGCCATCTTCTCCCTCCGTCCCTTCTTCATATCCAGAGGTATTGCCTCCAGTTTCAGGGCGTGGGTTCTTCGGAGGGCGACCACGTCTTCCCCTCTTCACAGTCGTCCTAGAAGGGGGCCTAGCGATCTTAGGGTCTCTGGCAGCAATCGGTACTGGTTCCTCACGCACGGTTACAGGTGCTGGCGGTAAATTTTGATTATAAGGATTTACCGGTGGAAGACTGGGACTGAGAAGCTGATTGACAACTTCTATGCTAGTTCCTTTGTTATTCGACATAGCAGCCGGGGTTGGTGTCCTATTCGACATTTGAGATGGGGCGTTTTCCTGCGATCTTGATAAAGAATTCCATTCTTGCTGATCATATCTTGGTGTTGCCATGTTTTGATGGGGATTTCCCATGCTGTTTCTATACTCCATTGGTGGAACTGTTTGAGGGACCAGACGAAGCTTGACCTCCAAAGTTTCCTTCACTCCATTTGCAAATAAACCCATGATATTCTTGCATACTCGTCCAGTAATGAGCTTTTGTGACTGATGTATCGAGTTATTTGGCATAGGAGGCATCGTCAAAGCCCGAGAAAGCATCCCTTGTCCTACCAGAGGACTATCATCTTCAGAAAAATCGTAGGCATAAACGGTAAAATCTCGGCCGGGTCGAGGAAGCAGTTCTGGGCTGCATTCAATAATTGCCTGTAAACATGTGTAAAGATCGATAACACCTATTGAATTCTTCTCGTCCATAGCGATAGATTGAATTTGGAGTACTTGCGGCCACCGTGCCAAACAATTGGTTTTGCATTCGTCATCGAAAGTGTAGAGTACCTTGACTATGGGATTCCTACTGTAAGCAATGTGATCAATTTAAAACTCTATAGCAATGTACCTACGTCTCATTGGTCTAACCATCATGCCATTTTCACCGGAATCATTGTTACTCGCTGGCGGAGGAGCTTGAGGTGGTTGATTCTGTAATTGAGGATTTCCCATTGGTACCCCTGCCGGAGACGACATGGTGAGCTTTCCTCAGCTTCAATACCTGGGTCCTAAAGCTTTGAAGTATTCAATCGTTGCGAAATTTGATCAATTAAGATTGTTGAGGTTGGTATAAAATCATCCATTAAAGGTTGGAGTGAAAATGTAAGGAATTTTGGTGGCCCTAAGGTATAAATTTCGCGTCCAAACGTGTACCGCTACCGCTGTTTACGCGTTGAGAGCTTTGTGAAGTTGGCGCTAGCAAGAAAACTAGTAATTCTTAATTTGATCTTTGTTAAATGTAAAAGGCTGGAACTCCCAAATCGTCGTTACAAGTTCTTGATTTCTTTGATTTGTGGAGGTTATTGAAGTAGATATAAAGTAGCTATTTGTGAATATATGGGTATCTTGAATGAAGGTTCAAAGGTACCTATAGAATGTACCCTCTTTCCAATCTAGACGTCGCGAATAATTGAACAATCGGCTAGCAAGGATATCCTAGCCTCGTGGTGTGCATACTATCGCGAGGCTGTCGGTTCGGCTACCAACCAATAGTATGGTGGAAAATTAAGACATAAAAATGGAAATTGCGTCACTGGGACACTCGGCTCTCTCTTCAGCGAAAAGGTTATCGAAAGGCAGCACCATCAGCCAGATCAATGAACACAAGTTATTTGAGATAAATGTTTCGATGTTCAAGTATTCGGGGGATACCTATAGCTTTATATACTTTTTGGCCAGAGACGAATCTTTTGATATCCCGCCTAATTAGTAAATAAATCAATGACTCAGCCCCTATTTCCATCCGACTGCCCCAATCACATGATAATATCTTCCAATAAGATTTTAACATTTTGTTCGTATTTCTTTTTTTAATGCGACCGCTAATAATTTATCAACATCACAAAATAATTCTTACGTTAGGCGATGGCTTTTATACTTTCCATCATTGCACAAATACCCATATCATACATTAAAAACATGTACATGACTTAATAAAAGCTCTCACTGAGGATTTAGGACTCGAGGACTTGCTCTTGCTCCCATACAAGATGTCCTAGTTCATCCTTCGTTGTTTTCCTTTCGATGATCTCCGCCACCACTTCCTTTAAACCTTGTTTTCCTTCCGTCGCCTGAAGGAAGTGATTGATAACTTGGAACGTCGACTTTCCACCTTGGCGCACTACCTTCTCGACTTCAATTTCTCTTGGAACTCCAAACTTAAATGGATATTCATGGTAATCGCGATCGCTGAGTAGTTTTATCCGCTGTGATCCTTCAACTTTAAAGAATGGATCCGCAATTTTCTCTGTGCTGGCGTCTTCCTTTGTTGGTTGCCATTTCGGAGAGCCATCCTTGCGGACAAGCAGTGAATATATGCCTTCCGTAAAATCGGGATGGCGCATAAATTTAGCGGCAATCTGGTATTCTCTTTGGAAAGTCTCGGCGATCGACCAATCTTTGCCAATGCGCATTTGACGTAGTGCTACATGAACACTGGTAGGTGATCGTTGGTGCAAGGTAGCAAGAGTCTTTTCAATCCATCCTTTAATAGGGTTTTCTGGGGCCTCCAGCCCGTACTGCGCCGCCGCTGCTGCCGCTTCTGCCGCTTCGGTTTCCAGGAGGGCATGCTCGGCCTTTAGACTAGCAATAATTTCGGAAAGGTTTGATTTACTGAAGTGACGATCGATAGCCTTTCGCAATTCACCACTGATGAGCATTGGCTCATCATGAGGCAGACCTGTGCAGTATTCCTCAATAGTGCTATTGATCAATTGTGCTCTTTGCTCTAGGTTTTCGAAATCCTTAAATCGTAATTCCGCCAAACGCTTCTCTAAGCTAGGTAAAGACGTTGAGTGAATATAATGTGTTGCAATTCCAGAATAAAAGGCATTGACTCCCTTCAGGCGCTCACTAGTCAAGGCAAGGTAAGTTCCAACAGATCCAGCCATCCTAGGTAAAAAGAATGAAGCTCCGACATCTGGAAAGAAGCCTATAGTAGTTTCAGGCATAGCGAATACCGTCCTTTCAGTAGCTATTCGAAATGGAGCATGTATACTCAATCCAACACCGCCACCCATCGTAACTCCGTCCATGAAAGCAATGTAGGGTTTTTGATAAGTTGCAATAAGGTGATCGAGCTTATATTCGAGAGCAAAGTAGTCCGTAGACCGGGCTTGTCCTTCTGGTCCTTTGGTATTATCTTCAGCAAGCGCTACCACATCTCCACCAGCACAGAAAGCCTTGGGTCCAGATCCCTTGATAATGATCACATTCGCCATGTCCGATTTCGACCATTCCTGCAGTCTTGGTACAATTTTTCGAATCATCGATCCATTGAGGGAATGTAACTTTGCAGGTCTGTTGAGCTCGATCGTTCTCACTCCATATAAAGTATTGAATAGCACATCTTCCTTTTCGTCCCCTTCCAGTTCTGTGATAACTTCGGCTTGGGCATATGAAGGAGCATCTGAGGCCGTCCCCATCTATAATAGACATTAGCATTCACTCGTAAAGATCGAGAAAAGTTTCCCAAACCTGTGCTCTCCCTGCAAATGCAGGATTGGTAACCTTAGCTCTCAAAGGCATAATTGGAAATCTTGAGCCACAAGAGCGAACTGCCGCTCCAGCTCTACTACCCAAATATACTCCGAACATCAAGAAAGAAGGATCACACCGCCGCGCTTTAAAAGGAATGCGGAGAGGGCAAAGTTCTCTGGACCTCGGAAGTAAAGTCTCGTCGGTTACTTTTGTCCCCGCGCAAAATCCAGCCCGGTCAGATTTAAGGTTTTACGCTAAGCTATTCTTGGAGCTCGCGACCGCGATGGGAATTTTTGGTGCCTGGAAACTTTGACGACATCGATCATTGATGAAGTTATTGATTTATTAATCTACGAAATTAGCATCTTAATCATGGCGGATGCAGCAAAGATACAGTAAGAATCTTATACTTCTGTGGATTATCTCTGCACATGCTAATTTATTCTCTAGAGAACTTCTCGCCAAGCCTCGCAATGAGCTCACGTATGTCCAGCACTTCCTCCTCACTATACACCAGGCTCATCAAACTAACCTTCACCAGTGAGTTCGAGGTCGCCCAAATCGAAGAACATGAATTCACATCCGGTCCCCTCTCTCTCCTCCAAGCTGCTGTCCGCTCTCATGGACAAGTATTGATTTCCTGCCGTAACAATCGAAAATTACTTGCGCGTGTCAAGGCTTTTGATCGTCATTGCAATATGGTGTTGGAGAATGTAAAGGAGATGTGGACTGAGACGCCAAGGTTGAGCGGTGGTGGAAAAGGGAGACCAGTTAATAAGGATAGATTTATTAGTAAGATGTGAGTGTTCTGTACTTGGGTTGTCAATTGGACATTGCGCGAACGATGAGATCAAACTTGGACGAGAAACTACGAGTAGCAACCATAAATGATACCACGTATCAGTAAATGGAAGGTAGCATGGAGAACACAGCTAATACGATTCGATTCTTCCAGGTTTTTAAGAGGAGATTCCGTCATTCTAGTCCTTCTAAGCTGAACGGTCGGCATTCGAATTTCACGATATATGGAATGGATAGGAGAGGGGATCAGCTAAGGATCTATCAAAAAAAAAACACCGGACAGGATCTGTGGAGGAAATAAATGTGATAGCTGGGGGCGTTGTCAAGATCAACGCGCATACCAAATCAGCTTATAGCTATGAAAACAATGCACGCATGAGAAAGTTCATGCCAAATAGGGAACCAATTTTATGGAGAATAGGAATGTTAGATGAGAAAGAAACCCTCTTTAAATTTCAGATGGGATACATTGTTGGTGACTTGATATTGTGAAATGAATATCACTAGTCGATCATCTCTAGAGGTTAGTCTCATTTGTTTCTCTCTTCTACTTGTCTTCCACTTCTAGAATTATGATGAACAAATCATAGCTTTTTAACCCTTAATGGTATTTACGTACCTTGAAGACCAAAAAACAACTCTAATTTTTTCCTGAATGATTTTGATTCCTTACTACTTGTTCAATCACATGGTTTCCAAATCAAGCTGACATTTCAAATACAAACAGGTATTTAAAGTATAAGTTTCATAATGCATGTTGATTAAGCGCTACGTTACTAGCAAGGCGTAAAACTTTTAATCATCTCATACCAATTCATAATCCGAATCTCCAAGCCCAGCAAGCCCCAAGAAGAACTCACTCAATCCCCAAGCTCCAGGATCCGGAACCTGTTCGAAACCAGTACCGCCAATATACACTGTTCTTCCTAAACTAGCCTTCATTCCTTTTGTGCCCTCAGCACCTTTCCTGGATGCTTCAGCTGCTTTCTTGATATCACCTGTCTTGATTAAGGTCTCAACGAATGGATGTAAGGCGTCTACTACAGTGCGGTCTCCGGGCTTGGCTGGTGTGTACTTTGAAAGGGCTTCAGAAGCGGACTGCAATGCCTTTGCCCAAAATTCTGGCGTTGCTTGCCCGGTAAAAGCATTCTCGCGAAGAGCAGCTAAAAGGGAATTAAGGAAAATAGCATAAAGAGCTCCAGATGTACCATCCATGCTGTTTTCGACTACTTGAACGATCTTTGCAAGGTCGACAACAGCGTCACCGGATAAGTTCTCTTTCGAGATCGTTGAGAGCACAGCTGCACACTTCATAAGTTCGCTGTAAAATCATCAAATTGGAACACTTACCTTCAGCTCCTCTCTTGAGGCCAATGCCGCAATCTCCATCCCCAACAACCGTATCAAATCGAGTGACATCAGGCTCAGCGGCAATCATCCTCTGAAGTCCAGCTGTTAAAGCCGTCTTTGTTGTTGCCGGGTCCAATTTCAAACCGCTAGGTTTAACCACTTCTTCAGCACCGGCGGAGCCTGTTCTTGTTGCTGTAGATTTAGCCTCCCATGTTTCCTTTCTGATAGGGGCCGCCCATCCAGTTGCCTCAGTCGATGCATCCAATAACTGTAACATACTAGGTCCGCCAATATTGGTATTGACAACATTAAGAAGTGATATACTAAATCCAAGACCATTCAAACTTGTCATATAAGTTCCAGCAAGGATTCTGACCGGCTTGATGTTATAGGACTTTTCAAGCTGACTAGTAACTTCTGCTGTAATACCACCCAACTCCAGAACGCTAACACCGCCAAGATTGTTGACTAAAAGTACGACTTCATTCGAGTTGACATTCAAGAATGCTCGGTCCTTGTCTTTCGAATCCAATAATTGCGTAAGCATTCTCTTGACAAGTTCTGGTAGATCGACCTTGGCTCTACCACTACCAGGCTCATTATGAATTCCCATTCCAATTTCAACTTCTTCAAAAGCGAGACTCTCCTCGGAGTTTGGATTTGGAGGTGCTCGACCTGGAACATGAACATGGTCAAGGGAAGCTCCCACACTGGCAATATTATCTGCTGTTAATTTTCCAACCTTGTAAACATTCTCCAGACTAGCACCAGTGGCTGCCAATGCTCCTGTGATCTTATGTACCAATACTGTGCCAGCAATACCTCTTCTGCCAACCTTTCCAGCCTTCGCACGACCAACTCCAACATCATCTCCAACCACTAACATCTCGACCTTTAACCCCGCAGCCTTTGCTTTCTCTACTGCCATACCAAAATTCAACACATCTCCTGTATAATTCATGACCGTCACCAAGATTCCCTTCTCGGCATCAACTCTTGACATTACACATCTGCGAATTTGCTCGGCACTAGGTGAAGCAAATATACTACCTGCAACAGATGCTGCCAGTAATCCTTCACCAACGAATGCTCCGAAACTAGGTTCATGTCCACTTCCTCCACCTGATATTATAGATACTTGAGAAGCATGGCCAGGTCTTCTGTAGATGATTTTGTTCTCCTCGTCGAGGGCCACGGATGGATTGGTGAGAGTGAGGGCATGGAGAGCAGAATTCACTAAGAGAGTGGGATCATTGACAAAATGTTTTGATGCCATTGTTTGTGTCGTGGTTGGAGATAGTTGATAGGATTTGTTGGGAGATAAGGATGTAGAGTGAGATGAGGGTAGAGCAGAAGTGTAGAGTTATAGAGTAGAAGTAAAGAGTTGTAGAGTGAAGACCGATATACAGCAGATACGAGGAAGTAGAAGTATAAGAAATTGGAGGAAAGAAATAGAACAGAAGGGGCGAATGATCCTAACCAAGCCGGATTAAATATGGATTAAATATGCATACTTTTTCATCACCTCACTGCAATGTTTAACCGTTAAGCCAGGAGATCAACAAGCTGGAAGCGGGGCATTCATGTTAATGCGGGGTGGATGCAGGGATCCGCGACAGGGACAAATCCTTTCGTGGGGGGCACCAGCCGGCAAAACCGTGGGGGCACCAAAATCTTTTTCCGAACCACTGAAGAACCCCAATTTCATAGTTAGTTCGTTCTAAACTCAATTCAAGCTTCCATCCACCGGCGCGAACGATCGATCTCGCTCACATTAAGATAAACACCAATATGGCAATGTCACAAATCCCACTCGTAGCCGTTCCAGGCCAGCTGCTCGGTTCCAGTAGTGAATATCTTCCAGGTCCAGGTACACACATCCATTCCTCGAATCTCTATGCCTCCATCCTCGGACCCATCAAAACCGTAGCACCGCCCAAACCTAGCTATCCGCAAAAACGAGCCACGAAGATTACGCCTGCGGCACTTGTACCTCTCTCTACCGTCTCCATTGAAAGAGCTACGGTTACGGGAGACAAGGCGGAAATTATACCTGAGGTGAATAGCACGGTTTTATGCCGAGTTACGAGAATCACTCCGCGACAAGCGACAGTGGCGATATTGGTTGTAGGAGAGACGGTTTTGGAGGGGGAATGGCAGGGTCTGATTAGAGTGCAGGATGTCAGGGCTACGGAGAAGGATAAGGTTAAGATTTTTGAGAGTTTTAGACCGGGGGATATTGTGAGGGCTGTTGTGGTGAGTTCTGCTCTTGTTTTTTATATGACTATTTATAGAGACGGACTGCATGCTAACTGGGCAATGATGCTAGATTTCATTGGGTGATCAGTCAAATTACTACCTCAGTACGGCGAGAAATGAGTTGGGCGTTATTATGGCAACAAGTGAGGCGGGTAATGCGATGTACCCGGTTAGTTGGAAGGAATATAAAGATCCGGAAACGGGATCAAGTGAGAGTAGAAAGGTTGCGAAACCGTTTTAGAGATCATGGGAGGTGGGCGACAGGGTCTTTCGATCCCTGCTGTATGTACATGCATAGCGTATGGCGTCGAGGCGTTTATGGATATAAGGATATACCAATTCATACAAAGTTTATCACCTGGTATCTTTTGTTTCCTGTCTGTTGCTTGAAGCTCGAGTGCAGAAAAGCAGCATACATATAACCTGCTAGATAGAAATGAATAAGATGAAAGCAGAGGGAGTATGTTAGGAGTTGGAGCCCCTCAGCAATTTCCTTAGTCCGCGATACATCTAGATCGCCAAGCGTTACCAATATGTGCTATATGCGATATCTATGCCTCCACAATTTTTCGCAGGTGATCCTGTGCATCAAAAACCCATACAAGCATCACAACCAGTTCCCTACCCATACGGAGTAGATCCAAGCACAACCGCGAACCGCATGTCATTTTCCTCCAATTCACACTCAACCATCCTCATACCTCATAATCACAACAACCTATATCCGGCAAACGCACAATAAGTTTACATTTTTCTTTTTCTTTTGTACGGAATATGGACATATGATATGGTTGATAATTCCCGCATATCCGGGATCCGGAAAACCGTCTTCGCTTGTTATAGCCGGGTAGAGGCCCATTTTTGCTGATGCGCGTGCACAGTACAGCCGTAATTTGCTTTTGTACTCTTTTTGCTTATCCGTGTTTTTGGTTTTGTTTTTTTGTTTCCGGGGGTTGGGGTTGGGGTTGGAATACCTTTCTCCGTTGTGAATTGCTGATGAGGTGATGAATGGGGTTTACAAGGTTACATCGTTGAGCTCGAGAATAGTTCATGCTCATTCTAAGATTACCATTCTATTCGCTCTACTCAAGAACCAACCACCTCACAAGTAAGCTAGTGCTAGGTATTGATAACTCCTACAATCTTCACTAAGTAATTACTCATACATAATTACTATTAAAAACACTTTATTGGGCAATACACTCCAAATTCCCAAAGTCTCGCATTGAAAATACAGAAATGTAATGAACATCTTTCTCTCATAGCTTCACAGCTTACCTTTCTGTCTTCTCTATTCCCCCAGCTCTATTCTGTCCCATCAGCACGCATCAAAACCAAGTCTTCGGGCCAAATTTCTCTCCTTCGGGAAGTACCTTTCGCACTGCGGTGCCTGTCATGTCCATTGTTTGGAATACATTTATGTTTCCGAACCACTGTTTTTGTGTCAGTATTCAAGCATTGGAGTAGGATGAGATGAGTATCGGTTTGGTATATCAATGTACTTGAGAGATGTAATGGTGATTAGAGACTTACTTGGGGTGGTTTAGCATTGGTGAGTTCTAATGTGAAGAAGATGAGAAGAGTACAGAGTATTAGACCGGTATCTAGCGCGGCGGAGGTCACATAGTTCTATGGTTCAATAATCAGTTAGTATTCACACATTGCTACAGCCACCATAAAACCTGTCCCATACCCGAAAAGGACCTAGAATCAAAAACGGAAGACACACATAACCTTCCCACCAACCTCTCTATCTCCTCCTAATCCAATACTGGAATACAAATCCTACAAATCCCCAACATAGATAATCATACCCTGTAGCAGGAGGTATGAGTTGTAATCCTCCAAACATGACTGGGATAATAAGGTATTTAAAAGAAGAACTAGGGTATGCTCGACTTAGAATGTAGGTGAGAATGGGTAGGAGAGCTCCTAGTAGAAAATAATAAAGGAGAGGTTGGTAGTATGATTCTGGCGACGAGAAAATACGCGAGGGACCAATGGCGCCCCAGATTATACTCGTGGTGAAGAACGCGGAAGGGCCACGGCAGGTATAAGAGTTGGGCTGGAGAGGTGTGCAGATCCTGTTGGCGTGGTAAGCTGCACTTCTTGTTGATTCACGAACTTAGGAAAGAAAAGGGGAATCATCGATTGTTTTGGGATAAGTACTAACTCTGGTATACGCGAAATTGCCCAGTTCATTACAGCTATTTGTACAATGGATGACCAGAAAGCAGCCACACACTGCGCGACGAACATTGTTCTTGGAGGAACTTTGAGATAATGACCGAGTTTTAAATCTTGCAGGAGGAACTGGGCTTGGGTCATTGCTATATAGCCTACATTATTACTAACGAGTACATCAAACACCTTTTGAACACAAACTGACATGCATCATACAGTTGAGAAATGAATGAATAAATAAAAGACGAACCATAGGCCTTAAACAACATCGATGCTACTGGACGTCCAGGTAACATATATCCAATCACGAATTCCGTAAAGACGTTAAGTCAATTTGGAGACTGGTCGTGGCGAATATAATACCAATGGGTATTGTCCAGATGAGAGGAATAGCAATACAAACAATAAAAGCCCACCATGTTGAATGAGTATCTCAGAAAAGAATAACGATGGAAGAGAGTGCGAGCATGATAAGTCCAAGAGTGATGTACCACCTATACAAGTTCATCAGCATTGGTAAATTTATGCCTAATGACAGGGAATACAGCAAGCATGGAAAGGGAAAATAACAATCTGGGGCATCTTTATATCTCTTCATGAGTTTCATGTGAATATCATCTTCTTGATTCCGAGCTTGTTTCCATTGTCTCCAAATGGTTTTGCCTCGGTATCTACGTGAGATCGATCAGTTTCTCAAACGTCTTCAGCAACTCATCTCGTCAATTCGACACACAAAGTCGTATGAAAAATAACACTACTAATAGCCGCGAAAGAAAATCCTACCAAAAAAACACCTCAATCAGTAACCATATATCCAAAATGCATAAACATACTAAATAAACATCTGAAATCTTACCATAATTCAACGCAAAAGCGGTCGACAAAAAAACAGGCGAATATTTCCGATACAACTCTTCACTAAATTCTAGATTTGCATCGAGAATTCGACTGACGTTATAATTATGGTTTTCCCGTATTATCATAGCTATGTGAATCGTTCATGGGGAGATAATCCGCATACCATGTTCCGGTATAATGAACACCTAGCGAGCTAATGCTAACGAAAATGAATAGACCGTTTAAGGTATTGGCGATAGCATACCAGGGACTATTCTACCATTAGAATGAGTTGAGACTTTTACATAATTTTGATACTGCAGATGTATCGTTAAATCTTGTTTAAGAGAATTTCACTCACGGTATCAAGGGCGAAATACAATATCCAGAAACAACAGTCCAATCAAATGTAATATGGATTAAACCCAAACCCATAACACCGCCGAAAAGCTGATTGACGACGGGATTTTTGGGTGCTCTCCAGCGGGCAAATGTAAAATATGAGAGACCTTGGAAAATCCAACCGGGGAAGAAATACCATATGAATGATCCTGGCGGAATAAATAGATTAGTAGCTGTTATTAGCTTGACTGAAAGGATAACATACCGCTCATGATATACATAAACCATTTACATTTCGAGATACTCCAATCATTTGTTTCAGCTGGATTTGACGGACTACGGTCACGCAAACTATATCCCATACAACCGAGCAGGAATTAGTGTACAGTATATACTCAAATATCGATTCTCGTTACTGGAGATATACACATCTTCTCTTGTGCACGGCGAAACTTCCCAAATCAAGCACAGAGAAAAAAACCAACTTACGCATACATCAACGCACAATTAACCAAATCACTCGGGCAAATCATCGCCGCAGGCCAAACCAACCACCTCCGAACCCCCCCCCC
Organism: Sclerotinia sclerotiorum 1980 UF-70; assembly: GCF_000146945.2. Classification (NCBI taxonomy): domain Eukaryota; kingdom Fungi; phylum Ascomycota; class Leotiomycetes; order Helotiales; family Sclerotiniaceae; genus Sclerotinia; species Sclerotinia sclerotiorum. The sequence goes on from NW_001820832.1 coordinate 408,244, forward strand.
AAACCAAAACCGAGCATTTGATTCATGACCACAAAAAGTAATTGGAAAGTCAACCTATCCCGCACAACAATTATTAGCTCAACTCCGATTCCAGCTTCTCACCCGCACCCAAGCAATACGCCTCCCCTTTCACAATATCACCAAGTAAACAAAATGCTAGAAAACTCATACCCGAATTTCTGCCCATAAAACACTTCCCGCGAAATAAGTATATCAGTAGCATAAATCGAAGCACCAGCATACACCGCATTAGCCATCACTACAACAATAGTATGTTCCTTCATATTCCACTTCCCCTCCTTTAACATAATTTTCCATATTCTAGGACCGTAGAACCAGAAATGAATGTCCCAGCTATAGTCGGGCAGGAGAAGATCCTATCCTTTGCCTAGAGGCCAGGCAATTAGTTGGACGCACTGCGGTGTGATATTCGTGTTGGTAGAGGCATTTCCACGGAAAGATCAATCCCAGAGTGAACGTATACATATTTCCACTCCTGCGCCAGCAAAACTCTACCAAATCCAAAGAAAGAACTCACAGCAGTAGTAATAGCAATACTGGGACTCCTCAAACTAAACAAACAATTAATCCCCGCCCCTACCGTCGTAAGTGCCAACCCAATACACCAAGCTCGGATCGTGTTGCAGGGAAGCGACGCATCATCTATTATTATGTTTTAGCTTTAGCTTTAGTCTCAAACTTGTGCTACAGTCTTGCGCTTTAGTCTAGCGCTTTAGTCTAGCGCTTAGCACATAAGTACATATTTATTTCCCGCCCAAGCTTGAATATAAATATTATATATATATATGTGTGTGTGTGTGCCTGTATTACGCACCGCGGCGCGCACTTGCGGATAAGGTGAGTTTAACAAGATATCGATAGATGGTTCTGAAGATTTCTCAGGGTCGGGAGAGAGTGATGCATGAGGTTGGAGCGCACGGATAGGGATAGGAAGAGGTAGATTTGGATCAAGAGAGGAATGCGGAGAAGGGGATATGAGGGGTACTGGAGTACTGATCGTGAACGACTGGGACTTTTCGTCGTTATGAGATGAACTCTCATCCCTTTTATTTTTCACATTCGGGACTTGGATTTCAAGCGATGAGTAAGAAGTGAAAATGGCATCGTGTCACTATTTCCATCTAAACATAAAAATGTATTCCTACTTCACAATCGAGACTTTGAGATTCAAACATTCTGGGAGTTTGCCAGAATTTGCTAATTTACTACCTATCAACACAACCAATCTCCCACTCTGCAACAAAAACCATCTAATCACAAAAGAAAACGCCAGCGCTATCAATTGTGTACAATATGAATAGATAGCTAGCTGAGCTTAGCCCACTATACTACTCTACATCGAGAAAAGTACAATGAAACCTCCAACACAAGATCTTGTGGGAGGGTTCAAAGGGCACCAGAAAGGAAAGTAGATATGCGATTCTTGCTGCTTAAAAGTGCGCCAGAGGAACTTCCCGAGCTGAAAATTCTGAGACAGTGTGACACGGATACTTTGGCAAATGGTGTTGATCGACGACCGGACTGACACATGATCTGATTAATAAGATAAGTGCTATTCATGCACGTCATTTATTTATCAGATCCAGCCGCATGATATCGTGAATTGAATCATATGTATTCAGTCATCCTGTCACGGTTTTGGGAGTGAGGGATATAAATAAAACGAACTGTGATCTTCTCATCTATCAAAAATTAGAGATATTCTATTACCCAAGAATAATTGGGCAAGCCTTACTATCATCAACAAGAAACCAAACAAATTTATCCAGCCTCCATTTCCCCATTTCGTCCACCCGCAGCGTCGTAACTCAACAGAAAGCACAATCCCGGAAGATCCGGATCTGCAAGTGCCATCGGCCAGTAGCAAAAAATGCTCGCAAGGCAAATTTCTCACTGCGTCGGCGATGTAGTAAATGAGGAAGAGAACGAATGGACGATGTAATAAATGCACCCATTGATTTACAATCACACACTTAACAATCATACCTTCTAAGATCGTCATCAGCTCCGAAGCTCCGATTCGGACTCCGCGGCGGAACCCGCCTTATTCTCCCGAGATTCACATGCACGCGTCATTAAGACTCATTACTCCTTTTGCGGAATCGGGACGCAATTCTATTCCTCCGCTCGCAATGTGAGCCTCGCAAAGCTTAATTTACTAATAAAACCTATTGGTTCCTTATGAAGTTATGCGACACAATTGTTCACAGAGACTTTACCGCCATGCAGTCAGCTTAGGCCCAGGTACATGGGTTTTCTTTGCTGCCTTGTCGCCTCGCTAACTAACAATAGAAAGGGCTGTTCTGAATGATCTTCCTGCAGGACTTTATCCAGAGGCAGTTCGGTTAAATTGGCTGTAAGCAGTTTAGTTTTCGACCAAAGGCTAGATCGGAGGGATGAATGCAAGGCGAAGGAATAGTTTTACGTAGTAGGAGATAGGCTTAAACGATGATGATGGGGAAACACGTTACTGACCACTATGTTAACATATGAGGCATCATTTAATGCATGCTATGCTCATCGATATCGATGAAAAGTGGGATGCACGAGCCCCGGTAACATTTTAGCGTAGGATTTTTCTGCAAAGCGGTCTGCCGATGAAAATCCTAGAGAATCGTTGTATTTGTGCATCGATAAGCAATACCCTTATCAGTCAGACAGTTCATGCAATGATACTTAACAGTTACATTGATGCACGCGGCAGACTCGTGGGGCGGTCCAAGCGTGGGGTTCTCAGCCCTCGTGGGAGTCTTCGCCGTCGCATGACAGGAGACTTCAGAATGTTATCTGCTTGACAGAATGAAATGGAAGGAGATTAAACTTGTATCCCAGACATGAGATAGAGAACTTCCTCGGCCAATAGTCGTGTATTACACCGAGTCAATGTCTGTATCAGCCCTATAGCCATTTCTTACACACAGCAGCGATCACTTGACCATTGATCTAAGCCTTAAATAGTATTACCCCGCATTGTCCCGCAACCATCGATAGAGAAAGCCACGAGATGGGGAAATCCAGCCCTCAAAGAGTCATAAGGCTCTGTCCATGATGATGCAGCCTCTAGGATAAACCATACTGCCTTATCGCGATCGAAAGATTGTACTTCAATCTGCAAAGCCGCCAAAGGAAGATTTAAACTTACGTCAACGATTCTCAGTAAATGGAAGGCACAAGTCAAGGAATGTGGGAGTAACGCCATTTCTAAGGAATGAAACACACGACACTTCTTACGATGGGATCATTCCAAGAATGCATGTAAGGTATTTGCTCGTTTGCCTTCATTTTCAACTCTGTGACTTCATCAAGAAGGAGGGGGTAGATCGTAGATGCAAGTTCAGTAATCAACAACAGCTCATAGATTGTATTGGCGCGCTTTCCACCCGGGAATAGATGACGCAATAAGGCTGAATACTCGGGTAAGCTTTGAACCCTAAGAGGAAAATGCTTTAGAAACAAGAACATTACCCGATGGCTTCTAAAAGCGTGGAAGAATCAAAAGCCTTGCAGAAACGTGGTGTTTACATGTGAAATGTAACATCGATCCGTCTAATCGGACCTCTTTTTCCTTCGTCGTAAAACAGGAAACATGCGTTTGAAAAAGCCTTCAGCATTGCCGGGCATCTATCATCTTGCAACGAATAGACTCACTCGGAGAAGGGTAAGCCTGCGTGCACATATGGAGGCTTTTATGATGAAGAAGGCTGGATGGATGAAACTGACGAAGCCTTATATACATGTAACCGTCATGCATTGATTGACCTGCTTCCAAGGTCATACGAGCAGACACCACTCCGACCGCGGAACTATAATAGAGGCTTCCGCAGCTTATTCCTGTCAAATCGCAAGGCTGTAGCGTGTGATGATGAAAGACAGGCATGTAGCAGAACGAAACCTAAGAGTTTGCCTATCGTAAATGACCCCTGAAGACACTAGTCGGCCAGACATCGATGACAACTGCGATGAAAGAACCGCAGACACATTCAATATATGCTTAAACGATCATATACAGCGAGGCGGTGAAGCTGTCAGGCTACTATCCTGTGTACGTGTGCAGCAATAATTAGGGACAATGAGTAAATATAAGCTCGAGTCCGAGTTGTCGTACGGAAAAACCACATGTAGTGGATTGATTGATGGATGAACAATTAAAAGGAGAGCAATGCTATTGAAGAAGATTTTTTTAGCTGTATTGAGCAACCGTCATTATTTCTAACTACGTAGAGGAGAACTTTTGGCTGGTAATGATGTGGCACAACCTTTCAGCTATAAATTCAGCCACCAAATATGACATGACTGGTTTAGGACAAATGTGTGCTACATCGGTTAAGTAGCATTTAACCGACACCGATGAATCAGCCGAAAAGTACCGAACTTTGACCGTTGGTTTGTGCTTCGGTCAGGGACTCGCTTTGGACATTCCGTGATACGGGGCAAAATCGTTTCAACGGCGGGTGTCGCTATGGGCATCCACTCATTATCCTCTAAAATTTCATAGCCAAACAACCGAAGTCTGCCTTTCTTTGAATCATGCTATGTAAGTTGCTTCTGATTGTTTTAGCAACTGAGCACACAATCGCCCCTGTCAAGTCACTCGAATCGTTTTCACCAAAAATGCCAAAACCAGTAAACACATGCGTTAAATTCATCAATCATGATTCTCATGGCTGCATTACAATTGAAGTAAAAAGATCCCAGCCTCGACAGCCGAGGATGAAAAGGAGAATCGAAAATGAAAAACGTATGGCTATGAGAGGGCAGGATTTGATCCTGCCAGCATGCTCAAACTTGGAACCATTAATGAAAGTCCAATTTCCCATCCTATCACCAAAGGAAAGACTACATGTTATTAGGTTACCTAAACTTTTGTACCGTGTTTATTGTCCATAGGAGACGTAAAGTTGTCCGTTCGAAGGCCATTCTCCATGCATTGAAAAATTTCCCCATTTCACGAAGGATGTTGAACTGCCTTGCGCGATGAAATCTACACATTTCATCAGGTACAATGCTACCGTGAGTTTACTATGGCACATACCATCAATTTGATAGTGTTCCGTTTATCATTCTTAAATCGGTTTCTCTTAGTATCGTAGAGCACTTGAATTGTGATAGTATTTTGCAGTGATGGAGCTCCTCCATGCTCTCATTCGTGAGTGGACGTATTTGCCGCAAGCATCGTAAGCGATGTTATGTCTTCTTCAGCATCAGGATAAGCTTTTACGGATGGCCAACTTCTATTAGCATCATTAGTACTCGCCGAAGCAAAGGTCACCGACTGGGACTCCATGAACTCCAAGTCCGCATCACTACTCTGAACAGAAAATTCTGGCTTAGAAACATCGAAGTTGATCCATGGACCGGCATCAGCAATACGGCAAGCTAGCCATAATATGCGTTCCTTTCGTTGCTCGAACATAGACGGGAGCTCATGATATTTCTCCTCTTCATCAGTCTTTTCGTTAAGAAACCATTTTTCAGGGAAGTATTTTTCCGCCCATAGTAACCCGCGAATTCCAAAGTCTTCTGGAAAGGGGCGGACATCATCTTTCTCTGGTAGTGGGAACTTCTTATCTTCAATGCGGCCTAGAGACTTGCAGGACTTAAGTAAGGTATTGAGCATAATAGCCAGAGATTGCCATGGGAACGCTGGTGCCAAAAGGTCCATCGCGCCTGAAAAATGAGACATACGGAACATGAAAACAAGGGAGACATGAATGAAAGGAAGGACATTTGGATCGCCTATTCTTTGCAATACTATCTCCAACGCAGCATTGCTAAGGTTCTGCGCATGTTTGAATGTCGTCATGGAGGGAGAAGATTCATCCAGAGCATCATCCATATCAGCGTCAGCTGCCTTTTCTTCCGAAGAAGGCGCGATAGCTTTCATAAGGGGATTTTCTTTGGACGCAAATCCAAGCATTGCAACGTTATTGGAGACGGCAATATGACAGCCCTGTTCCATGAACTTCTTCGTTACTCGGCCGATATGGCTGTCAAGTAGTGCAAGAAATTCTTGAACCGCGGGTTCAAACCTTTCCATGGTTCTGTTTGTAAATAAATGCCCGTGAGCTCGAATAAATGCAGTATCCAAAGGCGGCAATCGATACTGACCTTGCCCATTCTCAGCATTAAGGACAGGGTCGAAGAGTGTAAGTATCGATTCTCGTGCAGACGTAAATGGCACTACAACACATAAAGATTTTGCATAGTAATACAGTTGTTGAAGAGCATTTGGGCGTGCTAGAATGGCAAGGTGATGATACAGCCTACCGGTTGTAGGGGCTTTATCGGAAGCCTTCGAATACCAATGACGTGCTACACCGGTCCAGACCTCTCTATCTCTGATATCGTCATCCTCAATGGCCATCCTATATCGTCCTAGATCTCCCAAGCACTCAATCCAAGTATCTTCAAAAGCGGGCACGGTCTCATACAACAAAGCCATCATCGAATATGCCAAGTATATGAATGCAAGCATATGATCAAGTGAGGCAGGAAGTCGATGTCTGAGAAGTTCCAGGAAGGAATGAATCCCATGGCGCCACATCCTAGCAGGCATAGCATATTTTGATGCTAAGCGACGAAGAGGCGCGCTAGCCGATGGATGCTGGGAAGCTAAAAAGAAGTCGTGATGCTCGTGAAGTAAAGTACGGTGCAAAGCGATGAGAGCTTGCCATTGTTCATTGTTGAGCTTCGGTTGGGTTGGAGGATTACCTTGTGTAAGTGTAGCTTGCTTATTATCAACTTCAATGCATTTGGCTTCGACCATTACAAGACCAGCATATATGCCTTTGACCTCTGCTACGAGTTGATCTTGGGAGATGGGTCTCGTCTCCGGTTGCAGAATAATGCTGTACTCTTCACTTTGGGATCTTGATTCAGTTTCTGAGACTGTCCTGTTGGGTAAGATTACAGACGGTGTGTTGGCCTGAGTATGGTGTTGCTGCTGAGGTTGTTGATTTGCATGGAGTGCTGGTCGGGAGGAAGTCTGAGGTGTAGATGTTTTCAAAGGTCTGCGATTAGCTGGTTTGAACATCTGAGCCCGAGACTTTGAGGCTTGTGTGGAAGCGATGTTGGAGGGATCGAAGGATGATCTTGTAAATGGCGAGTCTTGATCCGGAGTCCACAGTTGTCCCTTTGTAGCCTGTCGCCGAGTCTCGGTATCCGATACAGGAATTTGTCCAGAAGTTGGACGAGCTAGAGATCTTCGCGGCGGAGGTGATTCTGATTCTTCGCGGAATGGTGATGCTGAACCTGCTGATATACCATCTCCTACAGCAGCTCTCTTGCGCGGCTTGTACGCTGTGGTTTCTTCGTCCTCCATGGTGTTGCCTTCATTTGGTCCTAAGTTCAGTGCCTGAAGGCTAGAAAGCGATCGACTAGGTTGGGTAGAGTTGAGCGGCCGCTTAGATTGTAAGTGTAAAGTTGGAGTGGTTGAGCCAGCTGCGGGAGTCTCAATATTTGAAGGTTTCCGGGGCTGTGAATCATCTTTTGTCGTTCTTTGTACTTCCAGTCAGCCTTACTTTTCCTGGAAAGGTAACAACAGCCTTGCATATTTCGTCCCCACAGATACAATTGTCAGCGGATCAGACTAACCTCTTCAGAGCACTCTCACTCTCGTAATATTTGCGGAATCGTTTAAGTTCGTCTTGGTCCGTTGGGAATTTATCCCGATGGTCCTTTTCTGCATGGTTCCACAAGTCGGTTTCGGAAAGGCATATCTTGCGCTCCAGGCAGAATATACAGGACCAGGACTGAGTTGTCTTCGTATTTCGGCGCTGATGCTGTATCCATAGATCGCTTACATCCGCTGTTTTCTTCATTTCTAAATTTTTGTCAGCGCCATGTCTAATCATGATAATTCGGGGCGAGGCTTTCAACGTTAACATACCGAGTTGGATCTGGAGTTGAAGTGTGGACTGATAATAAGTAGTACATGCGCCTGGATTTTAAGGTTCTGCTGACAAGTGTGTGTTTATGCGCTGATTGAACGTAAATTTAATATTGATTGTATGAATAATCCGTGAACAACTGAAATGTATCAATGGCATTAAAAAGTAGAACCTTCTTGATTCTGCATTTTGAGAGTCTGCGAAGTCCTCTATATATATATATTTGTGAGTTACATTTAATTGTTTTCAACTGGTAAGTTGAGGCTCCTTCGGCTAAATGTGAGGCAAGGGAAATGGCGAACCATTTTGCAACCCATTATATTCGATGGATAGACCTCGCTCCATCTCGCTCCATCCATATCGGCTCACCGAGATTCCAGGGGTTTTATATTCCAAAACAACGGAGTTGACATCATAAGGCCGATTATTGGATATACATGCATACACACGTATATAAAAATGTATATAATATATAAAGAATATAACAAGAAAGATAGACATATACAAAGTAAATGCGTATTTCTTTGGAAGTTTGTCAAACTCACTGCTCTGGTCTTTATTATGCAGGCAGGGGTTGAGGTTTTCATCTATCTACTCCAGAACTTCAATATTGCTATTACTGTAGCTACCAAATATTTAACCCAATATTCCTTCCGCATCTAGACACAGTAGATATGCAGTCTTCTTACGACAAAGCTCATATAAGCATAAGCAGATATTTCCAACTCAAGTTCCATCACCCCCAAAATTTCAAACCTCCACATGCGGAAATTAATTCAGCCTTAATAAGTCTTAGACAAACTATTCCCCTTCCTTTAAGTCGTTCGCCAGTGTTCTCCAAACCATATACGTGTAGTTCAGAATTCCCTATCATGAAATTGACATGAGATCTCGAGGTTCAGCCCCATCGCCTCACATTCCACATCTATTTCCTTCATCATGACCTCTTTTCCCTACCTAGGTAGGTACATATTGACATTCACATTCACATTCACCCCCCTCGACATCTATTCACTGGTTTACGAAGTGAGCATGAGTATAGGACAGCATGAAGCCGGCCCTTATAAATACTCTCGCGCTGTATTCTAAGCCAAATGCTATAGTCTCAGCTTTCTAGCTATCTGCTGATTCTACCGGTCATTCATGATCACTCGTCTACTCTCCTTTCTAACCACCTTACCTACGCACCTCATTTCCTGTCAATTTCGAAAAAAAACTAACTCGCTGGGAACCAAGCCCATTCCTTACCAGTGGCTGTAGAAGTTGACTGATCACAATCGGGGAGGATCAAAATGATCCACGACACCTCAATGGCGGTGCATGTTTCAAGAATTCGTAACAATTTCATTTCCTCCATTAAAGACCACGCATATAGCACCTTCAAAAACACGTTGAACAGACCGTTAATTTCTTAACGCTATTCTTTACGGAGTGTAGCGCTTAAAGATTTAGGCATATTGATGGTAGAACTATGCGCAATCGGAATGAGTCTTTACCGAATTCTTGCCTAGTGTCCAAATTACCCACATATGCGGACTCTGAAATCCTAAAACGTTTTCCAGCCTCCAGGTGACTTATTTTCCTACAAAAAAAGGAGCCTTGAAACTTTAAGATTGTTGCTTTTCTGCCTTCAATCCTCCTTTAATGCGGAATCTAAGCGGGTGTCTTTGTGAGCAAGTTGCAGCACAGATCACTATACAAACAATGATCGAAAGTTTAATTCAAATTTCGATTTCACCGCTTCATAGCATTGAGCTTTTAAATGCCTCGTTCTGCGCTGATAAATCCAGCAAGGTACTCCGTATACATGAAATACTGCAGTTCGGTATCGGACATTCCAAAAGTTACGTTGAGGGGCTAGTATATTAAACCTGCGTTAAGGTCAACAGCATGACTGCATTTTCTTACTCATTGTGATGAGGGATCCTCCTTGCTTTCAAATCCTACGTACTCATTGTTTACCGAATTACTCCTTTCCCCGGCGACGTCAAGGCTCATAGGCATCAGCTGAGTCTTAAATATACTTGGAAGCGCGCGCGGCTTAGTCGTCGCTTTCAGATGCACAAACTGATGATTCACAATAAAAGTCCAAGGCGAAAGTCAACGAGTTTTATCTAGCTTTCATAAGCAGTCTGACGACGACATTGGGGCTGGGGACAAAAAGATGCGAATAACCCGGCATTGGCATATGCATAACTTCCAGCTACGGCCTTGCGCAAACATAGAATAATTTCATTTGCGAGTGCAAACATTCGTTTCATGAAAATGGAAAATGGAAAGTTTGGAAATTGGCGAAGGGGGCCCTACAGGTTGCCGCGCTTTTCATCGCGACAAACGCGGGTCAAGCATATAAATCTGTGCACATCAACCATAAAGCGCACGGGACTTCTGCACATACCCTTCAGAGCGAAGTTAATGTCATGCTCTTATCCGTTAGACAAATGACCAAGCGAATCGGTCCAGCGTCACGGGAGGCTATTTTGTTTGTAAGCATCCCCTATTTTTGTTTCGCTTTCTCTTCAATATCTCTCAAAAGTAGAAGCCTGGCGTTTGCCTTATGGCAGGAAGATGACTTTTTTCTAAGAATCTCATGATGGTGGTATGAGTGGTACGAAAATGAATCTCCTGTTCTCTCGGATCTAAGCGGCCGGCGAAACCCGAAAGGGGCGAAGAGGCGAGTGATCCTACTCCTACTGTACTAGAATTGCGTTACGATTCCTTTACTTCGTTCACTTCTGCTTCCGCTCGTTTCCCGCTCGTGTGATTAAATGTTCCGCCTATGCCCGCTGGAAAATTCTCTACATTTATAAGGAGAATGTTCTGGCTGACGGGAACAAAATTTGAGATTATTGTGAAAAGTTCGTTTGTTGAAAAGAAATCCGATTGGCTTATGCATCCAATGCTGGCATCACAATGGTTCACAGCCGAGTGGTGGCTGTACACGCTTGAATCGTGGCAAAAGGCTGTGAGATTATAATTAGTAACGATCTTGCTGAGTTTTCTTGGATGCATCAAAAATTTCGAGTCCCATCTATACTCTGTAGACACATTGGCAGTTGTAATCAAATCGGCTTTGCACCATTCAAAATACCTGAAACATCAAGTTTTCCACTTGGTCGGCAATATTGTGGCGTTCCGCCACACTGTAAGTACGCCCCTGAATTGCACGGAGCTGATCATGACGGAGAGAAACTCAAATTTCCACAACCAATGTTAGCCTTCAAACTGGAATGTTACGGTTCATTGATTAAGAATAGTTACCACGCCATTTGAAGCTTGGAATACTCATCGCTCTTGCCTTGCTTCTCTTGTCATGGTGATGACTGGTACACCAAGCTCCAGTTGTCTAGATCTAGATTGCTTGATTGCCATCGGCGGAGATGCCAAGCTTACCGAATACGCAGTACCCTCTTTTACGAACGTTGGTCCCGTCAATTAATCATGTTCTCAGGATGCCTGTTGTCGAGCTCTGAAGCTTGGATGACCATGGGCCCCGAAAGGCTGATGATAAGCATGTCATTATCATCGTCATTCGGATACTTGTGGTCCAGTAGATTAAGTATGACTAAATTTTGCCATCCAATATCGCCGTGCTTAGGGTACTACCGGAGATCATATCTGTCCAGTACGACGTACCTCATCCAATTGATTCAACTTGCTAGACTCGGTGATGAATCAATAGCGCATCACCACTCCTTCAGGCTCATCTAGCGTGTTCGCCTTCGCGGAACCGGTCACTTTGATATGCTGACAGTGGTTGAGGCGCTCGTTCCGGCTAGCAGGAAATTGCAATGAAATTGGCATTGGTAGGCAACAGCATGCTTTGCGTGTAGACGCCGGACGGTGTATGAATCCAAGGACTACACGGAGGCTTGTCTCCTTAACATCAGACTGCCCTCGGTGTTATTCCTCGGTCAATCCATAATTCTTATCCCAAATTGTAAAGTAGAAATCGCGGTTAACGTGGTTGGGAAATTTGGCGGCACATGACTCATCCAAGCAGTGTGATGAGTACACATTCTCAGATACCCACTGTACGAAATCTCACACTGGGGCTTTGTGCGGATGCGCTGGTGAAGACAGCAGATATTGTGAGACGAAAATGATACGGAAATGAGGCTGGTCGGAAGATACGAAATGCATTGGTCCGTATGAGCCGCTGTGAGATTTTGGATGTAGGCTTTGCTGCTCCTTGTGATTCTAACAACTCGGGCTAGAGATTCTCTGGTCAATAACAGTTCTGGCCTTGATATCTTGAATCTGTCTGGTGTATTGGATTGTTCGAAATAGTGAATCCATTGGAAGGTCAAACATGCTTAGTGATGGGTCGAATTTCGCGTTTCGAGACTTAAGCCTATTGGATAAATTGCTGGTAGTGATAAAGAGCTTCAAATCACTAGAGTGCAATGTACTGACACCAAATGTACATCTTTCCAAATTGATAAAAAGCAAAGAGCCAACGGCATCACAACGTCAGCCGGGTCCCATAGCATTGACGGCATTTGTCTTGTTCGCGCAGATGATATGTCCACCTTGCTATAATTTGATGCCCAATCATTACTATAGGGAGCCTTTCGTTTCTTGGGTAGCATAATAGAAGTTGTCTCGCCTTTGTGAAACAGATTTGCGGATATATCATGCTTGTGACTTTAAATAATAATGCGATAAGTGACAGAAAAGGTAAGAAATTGCCCATGGCCCATATAGCTGGAAATAACTATGGAATTCAATCCATGTTGCCGAAGATATGGATTATAGAGAGTTAGATATCCTGTTGAAGACACATCTTTCTTACATAGAGTATCCCCTTAATTATACTTACCCCCACGATACTAACTTGCATATACACGGCATAGCAACTTCCCGCTGGCGCTACCGGTTCCCAGGCCGGTGGGCGCCCAGCATAACATCATTCTGATACTACCGCACCAATTTCTGGGTCAGTCTGGTGGCCAAATATGAAGTATGGCTAGGCTCTGCTAATTAGAAAGTTTGTACAAGAGAGGCCACCTTGTGTACAACGTGCACTATAGTACAGAACCACTGCATTGTCCCTGGTGAGACACACAGCTCGGGAGAAACTAGACAAACATGTTGTCGCTAGAAAAGACCTTAAGCAGTCCCATCCGTTTTGCCTTGCGCGATAACCATCGGAAAAAGACGTGAATTGCCATTACTGGTGCCGTGCATTAGTCTTATATCCGGCAAATGTTGTATGATATGGGGTTGAAGAGGACAATATGTAGAACGTTGGACCAGCCAGATGTCGTACGGCTTCAAATTATTGACGCAATAGTCATCGATTGTGACCCCAAGCAGCGGAATATATGGATCGTGTGATATTGGCGAGAATGAACCCAGCGGGGCTTTTATTGCACTTCCGTAGTCATCTGTAGTATTGTGATAATTCTGTCCCAACCCCATCCAAATTAGTCATGATTATATAAGATATTTTTATAATTTAATGAAATATCACCTGAATATCATACGATTTTTGAATAAGCAGACTGTAACTTGAACTAGAATTTTGAATTCAAACAGAACTGTTATTTTTCAATTCAGATAATACATAAAAACACATGATTCGATTTTCTTGGAACATTAAATAATCACGTGATGCTCCAGTTTCACAATGCGAATTTGAAAGTTTCGTGGCTTGTCGAGCATCTTTTCTAGCCACAATAACCTCGCCACTCATCACCACTACAGACACGGTCTAACATTAACCCGACCAATATCTCTTTGATAAGATCAGGCTGAGGAAATATGGTGCATCATGTGATAGATCCACGAACATTTTATGGTAATAAAGTAGATTTTTTGTACTGGCATCTCCATTTCTGTGCAAGGGCCAATCCTTTAGATTTATATTGCATTGCTGTTAAACATTTCTACTTCTACGAATCGTTGTGCTACCTGACCTCCTGACTCTTGATGCGTGACTCGTGCTCATAGCCGTGCCAACGGGACTAGATGCCAAGGCAAGCATAAACATTCTTCAATCGTCTACACGCTGGTCTCATCTCTGTACCACATCAAAGTCGATGATTGATGTTAGGTTGCATGTGTTTTATGTATTCTTTGTCTCATTCATTCATCACTGCCTACCGACGCTACCGAGCCCTATCCAACGACTTGATATTGGGGAAGAAGAGGAGATGTACTCACTTCGAAAGTCAAAGTCAAGCTGCTTCCTATTCTTGCATCTAAGTGTCTACTTGTCTTTGCTCCCAGAATACAACTATGGCGCCATGTCTAATAAATCCCAGTATTTGGTGCTCTTTCAATGTCCTTCGTGGACTATGATGGCGGGTTTCATAAGTTATGTTTCCGGGCTGAAAGGGTAGGATGTATTTTTGGCATGAATTGCGACATGATAGTATATTACATGTCAAGGCTACGAAAAATTTCCTACGACAAGCTTGTTATCTCCCTCTGCGTCGTAACAGTCGAAGTTGTCTACCTCGTGTCCAAGCGGCTGTGAGGTTCTTGCTCTGTTCAATCTACGATCTAACCGTTAGAAATCCTCTCGTTGGATAGTAAACTAGTACTCGAAAAGCTTATGATTACAGGAAGTTTCCTGTTTGCTAAATTTCTAGTATCTAATGCTTGATCGCATACACAAGCAAGTTACAATAGCAGCTGGCTGAATTTGGGATTGAGTAGCCACAGTCAGTACCAGTCGGGTGCGGGGACTGGGTACCAACAACCTTTTACACGGTATGGAAAATCTCGGAAGCTCTGTGCAATTCTGTGCCTAAAGCTGCGGTATTGAAGGTTTCTCCAATATCAGGATATTGGACATTTTCTTCACACCCACAATCCCTTCTCTTTGAGGTGGCCCTATACTGACCACTTCCTCTCTCCAAGTGTGTTTTTTAAGGCGCATCAATCAAGAAATCTTCTACATTGACGTTCTTGGGTTTGTTGATTAGTCCAAAGTCTCATCGGAAGGCTGATTGCCTTCCTTTCTTTCAGTGTCAAATGATTGGCAAATTTGCCTCGCGACACCTCATATGGCCCACATTGGGCTGAAATCAATGAGAGCGGGCATAAGTCTGCCAACACAGTCTCAATACATGCTTTGCAAGCTTTCTTGCTCTAGCCATCATCGCTACTCGCAGTCTTCATAATGTCATCACCGCGCAGCCCTCTTACCGCTAGTCCGTGTTGCTATTCAGACCAATCATTCTCAATGCTGCGTCTGCATGTACAGCTTTAATCATGCAATTGATATCGCCTCAGAAGCTCATTTGG
This sequence comes from Sclerotinia sclerotiorum 1980 UF-70, assembly GCF_000146945.2. Taxonomy (NCBI): domain Eukaryota; kingdom Fungi; phylum Ascomycota; class Leotiomycetes; order Helotiales; family Sclerotiniaceae; genus Sclerotinia; species Sclerotinia sclerotiorum. Next base: position 423,411 of record NW_001820832.1, read on the forward strand.
AGAGAATTTTTATGAATCTACACGTATAATAACTATGCTATGCTATTCTCCACCAGCGCGCTCACAGGCTATGCTGTTTTGTGATATGAGCCGCCTGTAATGGTACTTGCCTTCGGTGAGTTAAAGCCTCGAGCAGCATATCATTACCTCCTCAAGATTAACAAATCGCTAGGTAAAAATAACAAGGCATAACGTAGGTTTCTAAAACGAAGCATCTCAGAATTCTAATGTTATTCAAAGAATATCTTGATCAGCAACTGAAGCACGATTTGAGTAACCTACGATTTTTGATTGCCGAGAGGTGTCCTCAATGTCTTCCGCGTCACGAGCACATGACATGCACATGATCATTATGATTACAGTCTACGGCCAAAAGCACCTTAGACAGCCATGCATGTTTGGAGCCCTGGCAGCTTGAAATAGCTTGCCACATCTAAGGATGAATACTAATGCTAAACACGAAGCGTCTCCGATGTAACTCAACCGGCACAGAACCAATATAAGAAGCAGCTTGCGGTGAGGCAACCAATTCTAGATCCGCTTTCAATGTTTCTTTGGGCATTATGCCTAAAATCTGCATAGGCCGTCCGCTTAAATCAACGGAAGTAACGATGCCTATATTGGTTCACTTAAATCCTTGCCGGTTTTCGGAAACACGAGCCTTATCAAAGTGCTAATAGGCGATGAGCTGTTAAAAAAATTGTAGCAACCTACCAGGAAGCTATTACCACAATTTGACGACCATTCTCCATAAAAACCATACATTTTGATTGTATAAGCTGCGAAAATACATGGCTCGATGGCCGATTGAATGGTAGGTTAAGATTCGGTTCGGCTGAGGTGTGATTCGCAGCCCTAATTTGGTAAAGGGTCCAATTGGTTGCCAGTATTCGCCCCGAATCATTTTACCTCAACATAAACAAAAATGTTGTGCAATGATAGGAAAATCTGTGCGACCTTTCCACATACATATAATTGCATGTGCAAGCTGCCATGCCTCGAGACCAACAGTTTCATGTTAAAAAAGCGGGGGTAAAATCAGGCGAAGGAATTGTTATATTTATTGATACTATTGGCACAGCCAGGATTAAATATCCCAGACAAGTCACACAATATCACCCGTGATGTGCTGCAGGATATGTACAACAAAGTGTCTTCCCGATAGAAAAGGACGTCGGTGAATGTTTTGGAGGAATTTCAATCAGAAAAATGGCGAGGGAAAAAGTCAGGCAAATGGCTTTGGTCGGGACGGCCCCTGTTTCTTCTAGGAGGATGACTTCAATGACTCAAACATAATTCTGGAATAAGAAGCTGATAAGGGTCCCCAGACGCCTACAATTTGCCTTAACGTGCAACAGCCCCGACCCAAGAAAGCAAGTGATAGCAATACACCTAATTGGCACGCCAATTAATGATTTACGGATCAAGGCAAGGCTCCAATACCTAACAGCTAAGTTTCACCACGACATGAGACTCTTTCCTCTTGTCGTGTACCGATAGGCATGAGCATAGCCATTTGTTACTGGAGTATTCCAGAGGCCATTAAATCACTGAGACTACTGTGGATACGTGCAGCATAGAAATTGAAAGGCCAGTGTCTTCAATAACCTGTAACAAAGTGAAACAAAAGGCCTTCTTTGAGATTGACAAGTCTTAGTACACTTCGTGCAATGTAAACAGAATTTGGGTTGTGTGACTGGATAAAGTCTGATATGATTTTGGTTTGACGGACGCATATCTGCTCTGGGAGTGTTCCTAAATCGCATGCTGAAGCATGCTGAAGACAATATTTATACGAGCCTAACTTATGTGATGTTGACTGAGTTTTGTTCTTCTTGAATAAAACTTCTAATGGGCCTTGAGTAAAACCCTGAGACGTTCTCGCTGAAAGTGACGCCTGAGCCTGTATTGAGCTTCAATCTCTAGACCAGAGAGTTTCAAGCCGGCGAAACTCATAGTGCTAGCACTGTGAGACTTACAGCATCGTCTCCTAAGTCACGTTGAAATAATTAGGTCGACAGTATGTCATCGACCATGCGACGAGAAAGAACATCTTCACTAATTGAAGTTTACTTGTCCCTAAATCTAGCTTTAGACTTGCGTGCTTTGGAATAAATCGCGCACCTGCTAACAGCAATTTCGCCTATCTATCTCAGCAATAATGAGCTAAGATCTCAAATAGAAAAAACCTCATTACACCAACATAATAATCCCAGCCTTCAGCTATACTATGCAACCCATCCAATCTTCGTTCTTCAACCAAATATCATTGAGGTTGATAAAGGAGGCTGAGAAGTGCGGTGGGCTTCGATATCAATGCTCAAGCAAACAATGCTAGCTTGTCGCACCTGGCATCATATTTATATAGCCAATTAGAGATTTCAGTCCTGCCTGATCATTACTCAGATCTGAGGCAAGACTCCATGGCATTCAGATCTACAATGTCTTTCTTGATAGCTGAAGCATTATTGTATGATAATCTCACTGCGTTTGCTTCTCAGATCCTCTTATGGTATCCCTAAGTCGCATCAAAACTCCAACTGTATTAATGCTTGCAAAAGAAGAGATAACACTAGTATGAATGCCAAAAATAACTCTTTTATCCGAAAGTATCCTGGAAGAGAGACGTCTATCTATTATTACTCCAAGATCAGTACATGGAAAGATACAGACAAAGTTGATATAAAGCTTTTTCTCAAGGTATATGCTAAACCTATTTGAAAGGAGTGTCCGAGTACAAAGTTCTTCCGGAATGAAATACTTAAAGTTCTTAAATTTCAGTAGATTTCCTTTGATCAAGATTAGAGAACAGACTTCCTCCCAATCTGTCTAGGACCACCAAGTAATTAAGTACAATCTAAATTTTGACACATTCCACTTAATTAAAATTGAGGAGAAAAACTTCTCCCAAATCTAGTTTTCCATTCCAAAGGATATTGGCAGGGAGATATTTGTATATAACTACCCCAAGATCAAGTACAAGATCCCACTTCCATTTTGGTAGGTTTCTCTTGATTCAGGGATCAAATTTCTTCCCAGTGGGAATTCGCACTCTGGTTCCCAATGAGAAATATAGTAAGGCTTAAGCTTGTCTTCGGAAATTAATGGCTCATCCTTCAATTGATAGGGCTACTGTGTGAACGAAGTGAATGACTTCAATTCAATTACTACTGTAATAAAGAACTAAGCGAACGCGAAAGAGACTAGCTCTTTTAGTAAGTCTATATAAGACTTACTACTTTCAATATGTAGCTAGCTCTTTAGACAGAATACAATTAGACATACAGGACCTACGTAATCCGTGGGTGCTACGTCTTCCGTATCCTTCTCGTACCAACAGCTACCATTGATGTTGATCCCAGGATCTCCAACCTCTGGCCTCACTCGTTCAAATAAATGTACTAAGAAATCCTTGTACATCACCCAAACTTCGGTATTATTTATTGATAGTTGTATTCAAGTACCTATTATCAAGAACTTTCTTTAGATATTTATGCATATATTGATTATGCTGGTAGAATTCAAGGTCTACCAATAGGACCTAAAGGTCGGGAATGTGAAAACTGCTCTATGGGAAAAGCTCCAGAGTCCAAACGCAGTTTCCTATCCAAGGGAACCTTCTGGTTCTCTCCTTGGCGCGAAATTACTACAGACACCTGAGGGCACCTTTCTTTTTATATTGTTCAGATGATCTCTTATAGGTGGGTCCAGCTAGGTATTCTGTTTCGTTTCCTCAAAGGTTGATCTTTCGATATCTATATGTATGGCTAGAGATAATCATGTATCGCTCCAGAACCTTTTATGTCCGTATGAGATTAATATGGGATGTATCGATGCTCTCTGTGCTCTCATGAGACAGCGTCAGACATAACAAGAGATCTTCCTCTGGTTCTCGAGAATGATTGTGCGATGTATGTTTAGGAAGGAGTCTTGTGGTGACGATAATGAAAATGATAAGGTCGGTAAGGGATGTTCTAGAATATATCGTCTCGCTCTAGAATATTGGAAGCATTTCATTGTTCATCGCGTCGTTGGGACTTAGATAATGAGTCCCTATAGCTTTTTAGCATAAGAAAGTTCCAGACTAAATAGGATGAACGATTTCACATATTACCTTGGGCTGGATGACTGCTGTCCTTCAGTTAAAAAGATTAGTATCTTTGGCTTTGATCTTAAAGAGACACTGTGCTTGAAGAGGATATATCTCGCAGCATGAAGAACCTCAAGCAGAAAGTTCACCAAGCTTCATAGCATGAAAGACCTTTACTTCCGCTCCATGAAGAAAAAAGTATGAAGATGATTGAGGAAAGAGCATACGAAATATCATAAACAAGATACTCGCCCTTCTACTACAAGGCTGAAGCTGACACCCAAAGCAAACATCACGGACTTGCAGCTATGTGAGTTTTTATAGAGAGAATATTGTGGCGGTTTTCGTGTATCGTGAGCTCTGCAAGAAGGTTCGTGTTATGGATCATGGTGTGTAGGATCATGGTGTGTAGGATCATGGTGTGTAGGACCATGGTCTTGGATCATTTCAGGATGAACTGCAGTCTTGGGAGTTTTTCATGATGTTGCACTGATATTTTTTGTGTCACCTCTGTTTGAGTTCTGTAGGTAGGTAGGTTTGTGTATGTATGTTGAGATTAGATATCATGCTAGAGTTCACATAACATGTTTTCTATGAGATATTGGGAATGTCCGTTGGAGATTTTGGCAGGCATTGTATTTCTTGAAGACTAATATAATACAGAACTTACCTTTCAAATAGATTACACTCTTCGTAACTATTGGAAGTCTATATCTTCTCTGTTCAAGAATGTGAAGGGTGGCACAAGCCTTATGCTGTGATGAAAGTAGATGCAGAGGATAAAAATAATCTACGTCAGAAGGCCATGTGTTTAGATCTTGTACTTCCCGAACATTATGTCATTTGCAAAGTACATATTGATTCTTCTTTACAAGATATATAACCGTCCCATACATTATTCCTGAGTTTCAATTTCCAATCGAAAGATATTTATATGCTTTCAATTATGATTGACCGCCAGCCATCACCTTCACTATCGTTTGGACTATAAGTTAAGGGGAAATAATATACATGTCAGAGCCTTGGTATTTCCATCATACTATTATACTTGAACTTAATTAGAAAAGATATATTAAAAGAATTTGCGTTTTAATTGAAGTACTTGGAATATTATTGGCATAAAAATCAAAATTAGAACTCCAACTCCATAAACATCCCATCAAACTCACCGAATACAAACTTTTTCATTCTCTCAAACCTAAATCTAGATCTAACTGCATATATATCTCACATGTTAATACATAGATACCAATCTGTTGACCTCCTGGGATCTTGGCAGCATATGCATATATATTGCATGATGCATATAAGGAGCAAACAAAACTCAACTTTTAATTCATTCTTTCCTTTTTGGTATACTGTTTGTTTGCTTTCAATATTTTGATTTCAAAGCACTTTAATTCCGAAGGCTGAATACCTAACCTTATTCCTTCATTTTTGAATATATACTCGCAGCTTAACTGCTTAGCTAGAGAATCAATCAATTCAATCTGATGCTCTTTCTGGTCTCAAGAAACCCAATACAATCTATCTATTCTATTTTTCTCAGTAAACGAAGAAGCTCAAGTTGGTTTTATCTCAACAAGGAGATCACGTGTATCAACCAGACAATCGTATTATTGATTACAAAAATCTTTAAATAAAAATAATTATTTTCCAAATTTTGAATATATTTTAAAATTCTTGAAATCTAAACTCGTTTTATATAATTACCTAATTAGATAGATTAGTGAGTAAATTCACAGCAATCTTTTAATCTTATAATATACACAGTAACAAACCCTAAGAAAAAAGATTCACCTGGTCAAATAGTCACAGCAAACACAAACATAATCACAATCACAAGCACAAAAAATAATTTAAACAATAACTCTTTAACATTTCCTTCAAAGGTTAAAAAACAACTCTATAATTACAGTGTAACATTACACATACACTACAAATTTTCATACGATCTTTCTTTTCCTCAAAATCCTCACCCATTACAATACTCATTCATGATCGATCATAATTAGATCACTCTTCCCTCTTCCCTCTTTCCCTCCTACCCAAACCCAACCCAACCCTCATGTGTACCATGCCAGACAGGCGTAACGTCCATAAAGATGGAACAAAGCTGATTAATAATTTCCCTCCCTCCCTCCGGCGGGAAAAGAATCAGGTATGTATAAAAAAAGAAAATGTGGTATCGAATTGAACGCCTCCCGGACTTTGATGTTATGTATGCATACCTGGCCATAGGTATGAATATGTTTTTTTTTGTATAAAATAGAATGAGATAGATGGATGGGATCGGATCAATCGCTTAAAGAGCGAAGATGGCAAAGAGAGCTGCGGCAAAGAGTCCACCGAATCCACTGGTGGTCTTGATTGCGCTACCGTTGAATGTAATTGGCTGGGCGCTGGCGGCAGGTGGAACGTTGGTTGCTCCTGCGACACCAGATACGGTTTGGCTAGTGCTGGATGGGAATGAGGTCGAGTAACCAGCAGCTTGGGAAGCAGCAGTGGTACCCGGGATAAGGGCTACGCTAGGGGTTGCGGATCCAACAGCTGGGGCAGTAGAGAAAACAACTTGTGGGACTGTAATTGCGGTGGCGATGACGGTAGTGGTTGATGAGGATGGGATGACGGATCCAGAGAGTGAACCAGTGGACTCAGTGCATGGAACGATCAAAGTAGTGCTGAGAGTGACGGTCGTAACTGGGGTGGAAGCAACACCTTGAGCGGATGTAGTAGCAGCAGCACCGCTTGAAGGAGCTGGAACGTAGACAGTTGAAGCAGCGGTAACGATAGCTGGGTTGGTAGAGACGTGAGCAGCACAAATACCTTGGAGGTATTTCTGAGCGGCATCAATGTCGGATGCGGAAACACCATATGCGGAAACACATCCAAAGACGTTGGAAATGAATGAAGAGTCTGGGCAGTAGCAGTTTGAATCAGTGTTGGACTCGCAACCAACCAAGTACATCCAGGTGTTCAAGCATTGAGGTAAGACATCTGGACATGGAGCAGTTTCGGTTGGGGTGACTGCACTAGATGTGGTAGTAAGACCTTGAACTGAGCTGGCTGGAGCAGTGACAGTGATGACGGTTGAGGAAACGATAGTAGAGGAAGAGTAAACAGTTGAGAGACTTGAGGTGGTCTCAAAGCTGGTGACACCTCCGGTAGTGTGGGTCAAAGTGACTGGGCAGACAGTAGTAGATGTTTGGATAACAACTGTGGTGATGGCAGTAGTTTGAACGCTAGTGGCAGTTGGAATTGGGATGGAAGTGATACCCTGAGCTGATGAAGAAGCAGCGCCGCTGGCAGTAGCAGCTGGAATAGATGTGATACCTGGGGCGCTTGAGGCTGGAGCACTCGAAGCTGGGGCACTTGAGCCTGGAGCGCTGGAAGCGGGAACAATTGAACCTGGAGCGCTTGAGCCTGGGGCACTCGAAGCTGGGGCACTTGAGCCTGGAGCGCTGGAAGCGGGAACAATTGAACCTGGAGCGCTTGAGGCTGGAGCACTAGTTGGGACAATGATACTGGTAATAACACTTGAAGTAACAACCGTAGACGAAGAACGGACAGTAGAAGTCGTTGAAGTAGTCTCAAAGCTTGTTACACCTCCAGTAGTATGAGTCAAGGTAACTGGGCAAATAGTGGTTGATTCGTGAATAACGACGGTAGTGTAAGCAGTTGTAGCGAGGCTAGTTATGCTGGTAGTGGCATGGGATGAAATTGGGGCACTTCCGACGGATGTACCGATGATAGAAGAGACCTTCGAGGAAGATGGACTAGATCCGGAGGAGACTGGGCAAGCAGTTTGGCCAGAAAGAAGAGCACCTGAAGATACACATGGAGCAGAAGGAGCGGCGGAACCAGATGAATGTGGAGCAGTAACTGAAGTACCAATAATGGAGCTGGCAGATGATCCAGGAGCACTTGAAGCTGGAGCGGACGAACCTGGGGCGGATGAACCTGGAGCGCTTGAAGCTGAGGCAGATGAACCTGGAGCACTTGAAGCTGGGGCAGATGAATGTGGAGCAGTAACTGATGTACCGATGATGGAGCTGGCAGATGATCCCGGGGCGCTTGAGGCTGGAGCAGATGAACCTGGAGCGCTAGAAGCTGGAGCCGATGAGGCCGGAGCAGATGAACCTGGAGCGCTAGAAGCTGGAGCCGATGAGGCCGGAGCAGATGAACCTGGAGCGCTAGAAGCTGGAGCCGATGAGGCCGGAGCAGATGAACCTGGAGCACTTGGACCTGGAACAGATGAAGCTGGAGCAGATGAACCTGGAATTTCCGTGGCAGTGACTGGGCAAATGGTAGTAGAAACTGGGATACTATAAAACTCATTAGTAAAAACTCCAAATATGGCAAATATATTAAACTTACATGACAGTAGTCAAAGCAGTCGATCTAGCTGGACAGTCGGTAATAGAAGCAGCGCAGGAAATGATGGTAGAAACAGAGGTAGCGTAAATGGTAGAAGTGGTCAATTGAATAACAGAAGAGTTTCCTGAGGCAGAACCGGCTGGGGAAGAATGAACAGAGGTACCAATGATGCTGGTGGCAGCACTGGAGCTTGGCTTGATTGTAGTCTGGATGCTAGTCTCGACACTTGAGCTTGGCTTGACTCCGGTTCCGATAATGGAAGATTTGGTTGAACCAGTTCCGACAAGTGTGTATGAAGTACCTGTTGGGGAAGCAATGCTCTTAACTGGAGTGATTTTGGCGGAAGAGGCAACCAAAGTAGTCTTGGATGAAGATTCAAAAGAAGTGTGCTTGGAGGATTCGCTGGAAGTGGTCTTGACAGAAGTGGTCTTGACGTAGGTGGTAGATGGGTGTTGAGTAGTAGATGCCGAACTGCAGTCGAATCCTACCGAGCTAATACCAACACTGCAAGATGCTTTTCCTGTAGCGGCAGTGTGGGTTTGACTTGCAGAAGAGTAGACAACGGTGACGTTCTTAGCACCACCACATTGAGTGTTGGAGATGATGGAACCTCGACTTGAGCAAGGAGAGACCTGTTTGCAAGTAGATCCATCGCCCATACCATAGTGGAATTCCAAATCACAGTCGAACTCAGTAGTAACGTGAACTGTAGAGATGGAGAAGGCGGAAATACTGCCGGAGTATCCAGAGCTTGATGATCCACCGGATTTGGAGGAGCCACCACAGGAGAATTGAGGGCAGGATCCATGGTTTGAGGAAGCTGTACCAGAAATGCATTTTCCTCTTGAGGTTCTTGGGAACTTGGGGTTATCACGTTTGCCGAAAGAGTTTGAGCATGTGAATCCACTGAAGGAGAAATCATCATAGAAGCTGAAGCTTCCAGATGTAAGGTCGCCGAAATCCCATCCACTCTTTTGAGTTGAAGAGCACTCATTGTTGGTGTTTGAAGGGCAAGAAAAGCTAGACTTATCTGACCATCCGGTGGCAGCAGCAAGCTGGAAGCCGGTGGCCAAAGCCGCAAGGCCCGATAGAGTTTGAAACTTCATTATTATAAAGCAAGTTGATCAACGAGTGTTGGTATGAAATGAAAAAAATAGAAAAATAATGAATGAATCTTTTGAAAAGAGATGGTGAGTAAAGAAGTGAATGACTTTAACTCCCACAGGGCGATATAATTATAAGAAAGAGCAAATGAAGAGGTTGTAATGAATGGAGTAGAAACCTAACATAAGGATTCTCAGGATCTGTTATATCTTAAGAAACGGTTGGGCCATGACCACTCCCGCACAGCCTTGATCCCTTTCTTTGGATCTTTCCGTGTTGAGCCACTTGGAAACTAGATGTGAACCTTGTCGAACAAACGTCAAGGATTCTATAGACGAGGAGAATCTTTGAAGAAGCTAATACTGAGCAAGGCTATATCCTTTCAGACCCATGCATGCGCGCGCCTTTTTATCCTTTTTCTCTCGATGTGGAGTCTGTGATCCCACACCTCAAAGAAACGCAGTTGGCTGAGATGTGCCAAGAAGGTCTTTTGGAAAAAGGCAATGCTTGTTAAATCGAGGGGTGCAGGTGCCGAAAAGAACAGGTGAAACTTGACCATGCGAACTACTGCAGGTACACCGTCCCAGTCAGGGGTAATTTATCAAAGACGGATTTATTTGTTCCTTGTATTAGTCGTGCATCATGATGATGCCCAGAACCCGTAAGAATCAATGCTTATTGCTTACATTGCAATCAGATGTAAAACTTCGGACAAACAAACGTATCTTTTTAAGTATCTAACCCATGATTCATCTCACCTTGCTTTGGGTAGATCTAGAAGTTAGACATCTGGATTTTTGGATTGTTCAACATTCTGTGCCTCCAAGCGCTCATTTCTCCATAGCCATGTGAATACTTGCGGAGTTGTAACGCAAAAAAAGAGACGTGCCTGGTTGAATACAGGTTAACGCTCAGCCGAGCGGCAAAGGAAGGAATGATTGGGTACTGTACAATTTAGAAGTTATGCAGAGCATCTTCATGGCTTTTTCGGAGATTTTTATTCTTATGCATGGTATACGAAAGCGATTCTTGATTGATTTAATTGGAGATAGTACTCTCTCCGCAGGTAGAATCCAGACACGAGGTGGTAGATCAACTAGATGAACCCACAAATAGATGCTTACAATCACAGCGGTTGTTAATCTCAAATGACATGATGATTGGATAAATTGCGACTGTGATCGGAGTGATCGGAGTAAAATCAAGGATGAGAGCGCCATTTAGAACATTTTGGGGGTGTTCATGGGGTAAAAGTAGAAGAGGATCAGTGTTTCACGATTTTTGCACAGCCTCTCCGACAGAGATATAATATGGAGCCGTGATTATCATTTATCATCCAAACCTTTCAACCAATCCAAAACCCTCAAAGCTCAAAATATAAAAAGTAAGTAAGAATATTTTGAAACGACTAAATACTAAAATCCCCGTTTGGTGGATATGAGAGGACAATGTTTAGATAATCGATTGAGGATCCGAGAAAGGATTCCCATCATTTCATTCAAATACCATTACGCCTCATTAAGATTTGCTTATACGGAGTACTATGCAAAGGGGCTCGGGTCACATTGAGTGACATAACTATTCGTAATATTTTTTAGGATTCGTGCCTGTCTACTCCTTATGAACGATGGAACTTTGGGGGGACAAATGCAACATTGATCCTGCCCTTTCCCATTCGTTGTTTAACTTAATAGTTATTAATACACTATGTTATGAGGTTACAATACATAAATCTTCAGGGTAGGAGGATCGCTTATTCCAACGATATACATATCTCCGTGCCACGGACTCACTCTGAAATCATTCGAGGTTTTCTCTTTTGGGGAAAAAGAACCATTTAGGAATTAAGGACCCCAGGTAATATCACGGACTGACGTTGAAAAAGGATGTGGTAAATTGATGGATACTTTGAGGGCCGGGAGCCCTGTTCAAAGCATATCGACTTAATTGGTTACTGGAATCGCTACCCATGATCACCGGGGCCATATAACTATCTTTTCGAGCTTATTCTTAAAAATGATAGCTGAATTGAGTTAAAATTCCAAATGAATTTCTTCCCTCTAGGGAAGAGAAACCATAAAGTTCATTTATATCGGATGATTTTTATTTCCACGGTAGATCATTGACGGCTTTCATCACTGAAAGAGAAATTGATTTTTGGCACAGATGAGAAATCTGGGATTGAAAAAGGAAATGCATTTCCGATCAGGTAAACTAATGCAGGAATAATTCAGGAGCACATACCCGGATCATTCGATTTCTTCGGAGTAAGATTCTCATCAGGATTTTGTAGGAGTAATTTATGGACAACTTGGTGACGAGACTCCAACTCTAACTCAACATGAAGGCCGAAATGGTTCGCATCCCCGATAATAAATAAGGTCACATGTACCAATATATGATAATATCGAACCGAATATAAAGTTAATGAACCTAAAAATTGCTCAGAGTGAGCCCATGTCAATTTGTATGGCAGTTGTGACATTCAACACTCAATCAGTCCCGTCCCACAATGCCTTCATGTCCTATCAGACAAATACCACCATATGAAACGTTGGTGGGCGGGAATTCCTTGGTAAAAAAAGAATACCGATAGGCTGTAAGAGGAAACACTTTCGGATGAAACAAGCTTAGAACGCCACCAAAACGGAAAATTATTCGATACGAAGGTTGTTGTTTATGCATCATCGTCAAAAGAATCGTGTCACAATTCAATACATGATCTGGAATCATGGTTGTTTTTGGGCGGCATGGAAATTTACGGTCATTGTGTGCTGAAAGCAATGAATGATTCAATGATATGAAGGTCTAAGCAACATATCTTCTAATTCTCCATCGCTCTATTGGTTCATACCTTTTACCGAGATATCAACGATATTACATTCTCTGCGACCTGCCCAAAGACCAGTCCGTACATATTTCACTGAATCTGATAGACAGATTATTCGGATATCTAAAAGAGCAAAGGTAGAACTTAGAAGGTACGTGAGGGGTCTCAATAAGGTTAGCGGAGATCAGAGCAAAATAAGATTTGGGTGTCCACTGCCCAGGCCCCAGACTCACAGACATGTCCCCGTCCGCCGCCTCCATCTAAATTATGGGACGACATCAGACACGAGAAAAAAGAACATAGTCGGTGGAGACAACTCTATTCAATACATGACCGTGCGCCGAAGAGACCCTAATTTCGGTAGACTATTTTTGAACGTTCTTTGTTGATAATGAAATGGTCTTCGCTATGGGCTTGAGAATACCATCTATGGGGCAATACTTCAATTCGAAGATATGCCGTCTTTATGATTTTGGAAACATCACAGCCGTTCAAGTTATACGTCCAAAATATACACCGGTAACGTCAAGGTATCGTATGCATAACATAACACACACAACATAACAAGGAAAGCCCGGGAAGTCTGAAACCACGATCAAAAGTTTTCTGTTGGAACTTGGTAGGAGCATTGCAAGGAGGTAGTAAACTGCGGCAAAGAAATTCATGCTATAGGAAATGACGAAATGCTATAACTCAAACCATCGAAACTGGTTATCCACATCTTTTAATGGATCGACGAACTATTGCCGCTTCAATGAATCGTTTTGACGTTTTGGACTCGGTGGCGCTTGCTAACATTGACGATAATGCGAGTGGACGGGTCAAAACAGTCTTCAATGGCTTTGGAGCAACGGCTTTCAATATACGGGAGAAGACTCGTCTGGAATGATCTAGGCTAGTTGCGGGCTTGATGTTCCAAGCGAGTGAGATATACAAGATGGATTTGATGTTATGAATGAGGTCGATATTTCAAATGGATTCCATCCCAAAGGAACTATTCATTGAACTGAATCTCACACTCCGCGCGAAAGGGTTTCATATCGGGATCTTGAAAGGCGAAGAACATCAAAACAGTGAAAGAAAATGAAGAAAGTTGTGAATTCCCTGTTTCTGAAGGTGTGTCTCCTGATGGATGCATATGACGGGTTCGAACCTTTAGCACTTCCTTCTTGTCATTCAACAATAGGCGCAAAGGTCTGAAAAGTCATCGCCTTTCTACAGTCTTTACTTAAGTAGCTACGATATACGGGCGAGCCAAGGTTTGTAGGATGCCTTTCATCCAGAAACAGCCATCTCGACCTGTCTATATCATGCGAAAGACTGTTTCCTTATCATTATGTTCCTTTCATTAGGATATCACTTGCGAATAATAAACTCAAAGTATAGATAATCTATACTCACTCGACTTCTTCTATTACATACTAAAATAATGAATTCTCTATCCTCTTTCTTGCTTAATCCACACCTACTTCTCACTTTCTCAATAACCTTACCCTTTCTTTTCGTTCTCTCCGAGCCTTGATTTACTTTCAACTTTCTCTCATCCATTCTACTTTCATGTTCACTTCACTTCACTCACTTCGAATCACACATCTCATCTCATCTCATCCTATACAACGAAAGCTATTATTACTTAGTTGCAGAAATAGTTTATTCAACTTATTATCTTCTCTCACAGATACCTAACCTAGTACTTCGTAGGTCACCTCATTCATTTAAAATCATGATGTGAAAGAAGGTAAGTCCTAATTTACTACCTAGTATGTACAGAGTATTTACTTTTCCCAACACAAGTATGAGTAAATGGTCAAGTATGCTAAGTATCTAAGTCTCAACGAACCTCGTTGGTAAAAGTAGTGTGTAATGCGTCTTCATTTTCATTTTTTTTTTTGTTTTTTTTGGCTTAGAGATCTAAGCTGTAGGTGGATAGATAGGTATTAATTACTAATTACTACCTATGTAAGTAGTTTTTTATGTAATTGTCGTACTATTTGAATATATGAACTCCTATCCCCATGTATTACGTCATTGCAAGGGACTTTTCGGTAGATATCTTCTAGACTTCTCATTTAGCACTAGGTATCTCTTTTGCTGTAATTTTACTTTGATTTATGATAGATAGATAGATTTGTTTGATTTTATTTTATTTGATTTGGTTTTATACAGCAGCTGCTGTAATGAATGTGGTAGTTATGAGTCTCGGGGGAATTTAAATGTATGTTGATGTTGATGTTCCTCGGTGGATGAGTATAATATATTGTTAGATGATTACGCTTGCGCCTGAGTATTCATAAACTAATGGAGAGGTTTGGGGAAATATTCATTCTGATGGAGTTGTCCTTGGGTATTTATGTGGTTGTTATAATCTTGTGAAATGTTGTGATGGTGTTATGAATTGGGCATAGCTACTGCTTGAACGCTTTTGTGGATATGCTAGGTATCGTGTTCATGTCTTCAGGAGCTTATGGAGAAGATTTTTTAGGGGAGTAATAGGTTTAACGGGAATTACAAACACTTGAAAAACTCACCGGGGGTTTGTTGTTTGTTCATGTAAAGTTTTTATATTGGATAAGAGACCTTATGCCCGCTGACTTTAGTTTGGGTAATTTGAATTTGAGGAAAAGTTGAAAGGTTCATGATTTCACATCACTAGCATTAGATCTTGAGTTTGCCTCCCACTTCGAGCGGGTTGAACTCAGCAGGAGCAAATTTCTCGTGGTCATCTTTGCTCTACACTTTGAAATCCTTCCACTCTAGATAGAGTTCATTATATCACAAATACTCATAACT
This sequence comes from Sclerotinia sclerotiorum 1980 UF-70, assembly GCF_000146945.2. Lineage (NCBI taxonomy): Eukaryota > Fungi > Ascomycota > Leotiomycetes > Helotiales > Sclerotiniaceae > Sclerotinia > Sclerotinia sclerotiorum. Next base: position 438,602 of record NW_001820832.1, read on the forward strand.
TTAAGTGAGTACCCTAGCAACAATATCTATCAACTTACAACACACTACCACATCAATATCTCACATCCACCTCGTCTCCGCACTCCCCTTAATAATCCCATCCAACTCACTCGTGGTCCACCCACCATAAAAATCCCCCGGTTGCGGAATAACTTTCTCTCCATCCACAAAACAATCCCATGGCCCAGCATAAAAACTCAAATAACCTTTCAACCCCTCATATTGAGGGGTAGGAGATTCATAAGACCATATTCTGTTGGATATTACATGTTCCCTCGATTCGGGTGCAGCAGCTTGATCCGAAAGGGAACAAGGTACAGGAAGAGGGGAAAATGGAGGTGGTAATGAAATCGAGTAATATGTGGCCCAGCCTTTGTATTCACAAAAGGTGGACTTGGTAGTTGGGGTCAAGTTGAAATTTGGGGATAGGGATGTGGCGGGAAGGTAGTATGCTGTGGTTATGTTAGGTTATATGTTGACAGAGGAGAAGGATCTTGAAGAAGTGTTGTATAGAAAGGGATATTAACTGGGTGAATGATATGTTTCTAAAACCCAATATGCGTTATTTGTTTCGGCGATGGTTTGGCCTCGATATTTTACTATCAGGTGGCGAGGTGTTTTCTCAAGGAGCGGTGGACGTGGAAAGTTTTGAACGTTAAGTCGTGGTTTTGGAGGCATTTTAGAAAGACTTTTCTGTGATATAAATCAAATGTATTCAATTACAACAAATGAGAGTCAGGAGATTGATATATCATAAATGGATTTCGTGAATGAGGGGCAAATCGGTTGTATGTGCTACTGTATAGGTATGCATGCATAATTAAGTTTGGATGACTAATCGATCTAAGCTTAAGCGTAGCGCCCCGCAATCACACATGTGCAAGATCCAAGTTCACAAGGCTGGATTGACTCCGAAACCTCCAAATCCTACTTATCTTCATCACAATACCTATAATATCAGAAAACTACTCTGCTACTTGTCGGCATAATATTTACCATTCAATAGCATCATGTCGGGACTCGAGAAAGCGCTCTTCAACTTGAAGGTACGTCATTCTACTTATCTTCCACCAAACATCGCACATCATCACTCGGGCCTGCGCATTAATATATCGTCAAACTAACTTACCATCCAGTTCACTGCGAAACAAATCAACCGACAAGCCAATAAAGCTGGACAAGCAGAAAAGGCAGAGAAAGATAAACTCAAGAAGGTAATTTTACCTGTTCATGGCATCCTCTCCTAAACCACAACTCACTAACATTACTCACTAGGCAATCCTACAAGGCCACCCTGATATCGCGAAAATCAACGCAGAAAATGCCATTCGTAAACAAAATGAAAAACTAAATCTACTGAGGTTGGCAAGTAGAATCGATGCCGTGGCTAGTAGAGTACAAACGGCTGTTACCATGAGACAAGTTACCGGTAGTATGACGAATGTAGTAAGAGGAATGGATCAAGCTATGAAAGCTATGGATTTGGAGAAAGTTCGTTTCCTTTTCTATAAATTATCATATTTCAACTCACTCCCCCATATACGCATATGCTAATGAAATATTAAATCGATAGATCTCAGCAGTAATGGACCGTTTTGAAACACAATTCGAAGATTTAGATGTAGCAACTGGCTACTACGAAAATGCCACTACATCTGCGACTGCAGTAGCAACTCCTCAAGAAGACGTCGATAGGTTGATGAACCAAGTTGCTGATGAGGCGGGAATTGAGTTAAAGCAAGAGATGAAGAGTCCCGAAGCCGCGGCTCCTGTTAAATCAAATCCAACCGAAGTAGAAGAGGATGGGTTGGGTGAGAGATTGAGGGCTTTGAGATCGTAAAACTGTCGGGATAGATATGCTGGAAAGATGTTTGGGTATAGGCGTTGAGGATAAGAACAGAATGAAGAACGGCGAACTGGTGTCATTTTCTCGTTCAGGGATATATTTGTCAATGGATTTTTTAAGCACATTCAAATTAGAGTGTTTGCAAGAAATTAGAGAAACGGTGCCTGGTAATGATAGGAAACTTGCAACAATGTATATTCAACCCAATCTATAAATCCAAGTGGGCATGCTCTTATATCAAAGATTATAAAGTTTCGAAAGGATAATTCCACTGGAATACTAGGTAATTAACCAGCGATTAATTTATAAAAGGCTTCAATCAAAGCTCCCCTCTTTTCAGTATTCTAATATCATCTCATTTCTTCGCTCTCATACTTCAGCTTCAAACACAACTTTCATTCACTTCCATTTCATGACCTTTTGTTTTGCATCGTCGGATCATCTTATTCTTATTCTTAGGATAGACGGTGAGGAACCAATATGAGGAATTACTATGAGGCGATGGGATGGGATGGATGGTTTGGGTTTTTTGCTTTTTTGCTTCTCTATGGTTGTTTGAGGGGTTTAAAGCGGGAGGAGAGAAAAGGAGGGGAAAAAAGGCCAGCAAGAAAGTAAAAGAATAGAAGAGGAGAGAGATGTGCAATAATCCACAATGCCCTGTGGTATTTAGTATTAAAATATCTGTTGTTAGGAAATTTGAATAATCGTTTTATATCGACTATCGCTTTCGTGGTATTTTTATTACGCTACTGGTTTTGGGGGGTACTAATTAGACACTAGGTAGTTGTTATATTTTGCGTGGTTAATCTTATGTAGTCTTAGCTGTTGTTTTATTGTACTATATGGCTTATAAATTATATATACCTACAAATGTATCTAGTAAGGTATACAAAACTCGAAATTTATCTATAGGCATGTATATCTTGTACTTTTCGACTTAAAAAGTACTGATTCGATTGGTGATTAGATGGTCTGCTCGAATGTGTGTTTAAGGTTATAAGGTCATAGGAGATGCTAAATTGGGTTTATTTTTGTAGGATTGTATTGTATCTATGTTTCTGTGTGTGTACTTTATAGTGTTGTAGGGTATCATAATTTTAGGTAGGGTAGAGGAGGGGAGAGGAGAAGAGAAGAGAAGAGGGATAGAGGTTTTTGCTGTGTGTGATATTTGGGGGATTGGGGATATCGAAATATTTAGGGGGATTATAATTACAATTACCTGGAGGTTGGGAGTGGGAGTGAGGAGAGAGGAGGGGCGAGGGGGAGATGTTATGGCTATAAGGGGTGTGATCTGAAGCTGGGAGAAGGTGGGTAGACACTGGATTATAGGGGAGATGGAGTTGTAGTTACGGATTCTAGTATTTTTCGGTTCTAATAGTGTTGCTTTTGTTGATTAATCGTAAGTGTGTTACGATGCTGCGTCTGGTTTATTTATGCTGAGTGCCTATTCGGATAGTTGGTTTCCTTGCTACTTATCTATCTTTATTCAGCGTGATCTACTTTGTTCTCTTCTCCTTCCACTCTAGTCTTACTCGGCTCTTAACATTACTGAAGTAAGATGATAGTTTGTGAGATATTTCTCTCTAAAAGGTCCAGTTCTTGCTTTGATATACTTGGACTGTAGACAACTTGGACATTGATCATACCAAATATGTTCCTAGTCACACCCATTGCGATGATTTTCTTTCGTCTCTTGCTAACTCCTCTCCCGCCATTCTTCCCATATATGAATTATTGTTTTATTTCTTATGATTTTCCATGTCGACCGTAGTAAAATTGAAGGAATGTAACTCACTACTCGAGCTTTAGTTGAGATGCGCGGGTATCAGTTGAAGGTTGAAGATTCCCACTGGCCAATTTGTTGATTCTTGGAGCAATACGGATGAGATTTTCTAGAACATGATGATGATCAACACTATAATCAAAGCTGCTTGCATAGAGAGAAGTCTGGAACGTAGAGAAAGCGACAATGCTTACTGTTACTACCACTTTTGTGCTCGTAGAGCCAGAGATTTTGTTTCGATTATTTTAGTGAAGAGATATAACAAAATGATTTACGGACATTCAAGTTGAAAATCTGTATTATTTGCACAGTAATTCTACCGTTACGCAGCAAAGGGGAGAAAAGCTTGAGGGGAGCGGGGTGGTTGCAAAGGGTGGGAAAAGGGCAGACTTAAGCTTATACTTATAATTAGCGGAGTGCAAGGAAGGAAGAAGAGAATTTATTGTTTGAACTTTGGTCTTTAAATCAAGTAGACGATTAGATAGTACTGGTTCTTTGTTCAATGTTAAATTTTTGAAAGTCATCTTGATTTCAAGTGATGATCTCGTTTGCTGAACTTTTCTGGCTCATTTCATAATGAAAATGCCTTGCAAAGCATCGGAGATGCATAATCAGATGTAACGGAATAGACCAATTCGCAATACTCAGTTTGGTATGTAAATATACTTTGACTTAGTGAGTATGCACATAGCGAACTGCCGTTATATGTTTTTGTGCTTTTGTTTCCCAGTGTAGGGAAAAGGAACCATCTTCCCCTCCCTTCCCCTCTTTTCAATTCGAATATACTTCATTTGAACTAAAATTTTGAGTATTAATGAGGCTAATAAACAATTTCTAGATAGATGGGACTATAAGAATGTAGTATGCGGGCGAAATAGATGTATCGAGAAGCCTTCGGGCAGGAGGAGTGGGCTACTTCTGTTTTTACTATCTCTGGTTGGTGATAATTGGTAGATAATGGGTATTATTACTTAATATGACGTAATATGTTAGTATCAAGTCATTTTGTGGAGTTGTGCTTGATATTTTGGTCACTTAGTGATGGTCAGGGAAAATTAAGTGGCGCAGAATATAAGGGCAGGGCAGCTTGACTTACATAGTAGCCTCGACTTAAGCCTTCTTTACGATAATAGGCTTACGGTTGTCTAAATATATCCTTCTAAATTATGACAGAGGTGGAGATGAATGCTTACTATTTTTTTGTTGGTAGTAGCACTTGCTGACTTTATTATGCTACATATTTGTGTAAACCAAAAGACTACATAGCTGTCCATCGGCGGAGAACCGGCAATTGCATTTACTGGAGTCGCTATAATACGATTCACAATTTAGCTACGGAAAGCCATACATGGAAGCTTAATTTTGCTAAGAAGGGCTTTTGTCGCCATTTCGTCGATTCATTGTTTTTTGAATCCTAGAATAAGGGTTAGCGAGCTTGGGCGGAAAAGACACCAACAGCACTTCAAAGCTTGACAAGCTCCATGTATCTTAGCCCTATCTACTCCATAAAATCAGGCTTTTTCAACATCTATCATGTCAGTTGACGTAAAATTAATGTTGGTAATTCAGAGCCAAATTGTTTTAGGTTGCCAAAAGCAATGGCGGCTCTATGCATAGGTTATGAGGAAAAGGAAGAAAGATCTTGAAATATAACAGCATCTTCCAAGAAGAATTTAGTCTTATCCCATATACGTGAATAACTTACTGTTTATACGTAAATTATGGGAACACTTCGACCATCAACCGCAAAAAGGTCATAAACATGGTCACCAAAATTCAACCCACAATTTCCACCTATCTAGATAAGACTCTAAACGCCAGAGGTTAAGGTTTAAGCCGGCTAAAAATATGTATATTTACAGGATAAGGATGGAGAGAGTTTATATAAGAGTAATTCGCTAATTATGCTTTAGCTCAAAACTTTTCTTAGCTATATTTTCGGACAGATCAAACAAGTATTCCAGAACATTTCGATATATATATATATATATATACATACATAGTAAACTACACTCACCAAATACAACCAAATACACCCACTCCAAGTAAAATGTCGACCCCCCGCAGCACCAAATTTAATACCAAAACCAGCTCTAGCAATCCCAACAAAAAGTCCTCATCAAGCACACAAAGAACCGCTCAATCAAGCACAAACACACGCAGCACCAACCCCGGTCCTCCTGAACAAACTGAGGAACAAAAACTCGCAGAGACAAAAAAATTAAACGCAGATCTCGATGCTCTGGATAAGAAATTTGAACCTTCTTTTCCGAAGAAAAGTCGATTTGCGCATGAGGATTTAGATTATAAGAAATATAATATTGGGGGAAGTTCTTCGCCGGGGGCGCAGTTGGTTAAGGAGATGGGGAGAAGTGAGGGAAAAAAGAGTGATGGGCAAAGGAGAGGGGGGAGTGGTAGCGGGAGTGGGTCGGCTGGTAGTGGGAGAAAGTAAAGTTGGATATGGAAAAGGGATGCACGGTAAGTTACTTGTGGTGTGTTGTTGAACGATTCTGTGTTAGGTAGATGTACTTACGTGTGTTGAAGTATAATGTGAGAATTCTAGCGGGGTACGAAATGCATAGTTCCTGTGTGAAAGTCATTATGCTACCTCCAGTAGGTAGTAATTCTAAACTTTAAAGGAGGGAATATATATATTATCTTAGAAGATAATGGAGATGGTACTCTGACATAGGATCCCAAGTGACCTGGGCCGGGAACCTTCAAGAAGTTACCAAAGTTCCATCTAATAACCAATAGTGTATTATAGAATGATAATTCTAGTGATTTAGGTACAGTATACTTAATTCAGACATGTGAAAGATAAGAATAGAGGTAAATTATTCATCAAAAAATTGTTTATGAATATTCAAATCAGAAGGAAGATATTAATATTGCTCAGTGCTTTTCATTCCTCTCTCCCGTTTTTCAACATGCATCTTTCAAAGTCTCAATATGCATCCCCCACTGAAAAGTACAATATACCACCTATTCATCCATCTCATACTCCATACCAATAAAAATAACACAAAGCACAATAGACTTTAGAAAACAACACAAAACTATCCAACTCATTCTATATTATAACAAATAAAGAACAATAACCAAACAAAGAACACACTTACAGCTCCCTCCCAAAATAGTTCCAATACCAATTCATCTCACTTCACACACTATCCCCCCTCCTCTTAATTCACTCCATCACCCTTTTGATCATATCGATATGAATATCAATATTTCATTCACTTCCCTACCCACTATTCACCCACCTATTCTTTACCAATCATACTCAACCAAAACCTACAACCATATTACTCCTTCACAATCCAT
>NW_001820832.1:445657-456938 GCF_000146945.2 Sclerotinia sclerotiorum 1980 UF-70
ACGCCCTACTAATCCTGTGTATTTTCCCCATCATATCAACATTCTGGGGGACGAATAACACTACATAAATTCCCTTCATACCTTTATACCGGACTAACTTTCCAAAATACCATAACTACCATACTATTCTACATACCACCAACTATACAATAAAACCCAAAAACCCCCTCCATCCCATTCACTCTAATAACCAACCTAATTAACTTTCCCTTCCCTTCCACTCCCTTCACTCCGTCGTACTCCCCTCCACCTCCACCTCCTTATACCGTAGTAATCTTACAATTTACAACCTACGATCTCCCCCTTTCAACTTCCCATCCCTATCCCCATCTCAACTCACCTACCTAACATAAAACTAAAACTAAAACCAAAACCAAACCAAAAATAAAATCCTTCCAATCTCAAAACCTCAAACTCCAAAACTCCAAAAATGAACCAAATCTCAAATCTCAAATCCCAATCACCAAACAATACAGTCAACCAAAAATCAACAACCAAACCAAAAAACCAAAAAACAACAACAAACAAATCCAGCAACACCAACTATTTCCCCCAAAAACACCTAATTACAACCTACCTATCCAGATATCATTCATTGTACAGCTAGTTCTACACCACTTTCCATAAAAAACAGAAACACAGCAGACAAAATTATTTTTAAACAGGTACTGAACAAGTATTATTGTGTAACTATATATTCACCCCTTTTTTTTCTCGGGTTCGCTTCGAGATTTCTTTATATTTTATTTATTTTCAAAGTAAATTCATAGATTACACATACATAGTACACAGATTTACAGATTTACAGACTTCTCAAGAAAATTGTACTTTTTACAAACCTCTCTTGATACAGCAAAGCAAAGCAAAAGAGGAATTTTCTCGAAAAAAAAAAAAAAAAAAAAGGTACGCAAGCTCGAGATTAGCTCACCCCCAAATCCCAAATCCCAGATCCCTCACCCCAGACACAACCATGTCTCGCAACAACCCAAGCCGCTATCCCTCAAACCAACAAGCAGCACGATCTACACGTGGACAAACAAACACAAACAGACAAGGAGACAGACAAATCCCCAGTCCAGAGCGCATGTCCGTACCCGTTATTTCTCGGCATACGCATCCAAGCGATCCATCCACATCATTTGTGTCTCCTCCAATGACTGGATCTACATCATCGAGTATGATGTCCAGTTTTGAACTAGCCGGTAGTGAGTATTTGGAACCTACATTAGCCGAGAGTACCTACGCGCGAGGCGGTGCATCTAGTGCTGACATTCGCGGTTCTAATGATCGCACTGGGAATACCACTCCAAAGCCATGGGGAGGATTTGCGCAATACATGGGTATGCAGGGCGAACGGAATGTCGCGAAGGAGACTGGAACTAATGCTCGTCGTGCTCCTGTGGCTGCGGGAAATGAACATCGTGGAATAGTTTCTAGAGACTCTAGGGCTACGGAGAACGATAGATATAAGAATGAGCAGGGTGATGCGTCGTTCATAGAATCGGTTGAGTTTGAGCCTACTATTCGCCCTTCAAAATATAAATCTTCGTTTGCTGATCGTAAGAACTATAAGTCTTTCGCTAGAAGCGGGAATTCAAACGATAGGGGAGGAAATTAGTCAAGATGAACAAGATAACCGAGACGTTCAAGATAAAGGACCAAAGACTTCACTTGAAAAAAAAATTGACAAAGGACGAAAGATTTCATTTGAATAAAAATTGACAAAGAGCGAAAGACTTCGCTAGAATAAAAATTTATGCATTTTTCACAACCTCGTTGACCATGTGCCAGTGAACTAAAGTATGATTTGATAATGATTTTTGAGATGGGCAAATTGCCATCTGACAGATAGAATACACAACAAAGTCATGGGACATGATGTGGCCTGTAAATAAGGAAGCCCGTGAAGAAAATAAGAAAAATTATGACAAGTTATACCTTCCGGCGGGTTGATTTGGGCCGTTCCCGTTTAGGCTTGACTTCAACCTTCTCCTCTTCCGACGGTTCTTCGTCCTTGATATGATCGTGCTCAAAGTCCTCACTCCCCGGAGTGTCTTCAGCATTCTCCGTACTTCTATCATCAAGTTCGGAAGTGATTTCCTCTTTCACGTTCGTTTCTTGGATTTTTTCCTTCATTTCTTGTACGGCCTTTGCACCTTCATCTTCCTCCCCGTTCAAAGTTCGGCACCCAAAGCATCTCCATTGCCCCAAGTCTGCTAAAGTTTTTGTACCAGGTGGTGCTTGACCATTGACAAGTCGACAAGTTTTGCATATCAACGCCAGTCGATTCTTAGGATGTGTTTCATCCTCTCCCAGCAATAAATCTAACACTCGATCGTACCAGTGTCCTTCTGCGACAAACTCTCCATTCTGGGTATGTTGACCTTGTGCATATTGAGATGGACCTGAAAATGCGTTTGGTGCAAATTCGGGAGGGCCTGGCTCGCTACGAGGAGCAATAGGCGGCGGAGATGGAGCAATAAAGGCAGGAGGAGGAGTCCTGTTACCAAGTGGTTGAGGGGTAGCAGGATGACTCGGAATTTGGTTAGGACGGGGTATATTCGCTGTCGCAGGTGGGCCCATACTTGTTCGTGGGGGGTGCGCATCTTTGTTCTTTGGAGTCTTCTTCGCGGATGGAGTTCTCTTTGGTGCAGTAGGTTTTGGTGGAGCGCCACCATATTTCTCTAGAAGTTCTTGTGTGGAGTTGTATTTCGTGGCAGCCTTCAATTTGTCGATAGTCTTGGCCCTTTCGGCTTGTTGTTCCTCCAAACGATGCGTGATGGATTCAACCATATAATCATAATATCTCGTTATGCCACTTCGAATGAGATAAATTCTGTAATAGTATCAGTATGTGACGGAGATAACACGTTTCTTTAGTGATACTAACATTAACGGACTTCCCGCAAGACCAGTATACTCCAAGGCCGTCAAATTCTTCCAACCGATCACCAGAAGAACTATGACGAACACGACCAAATATGCGAAACTTGAATATAACGTCCATAATGCCTTCACACGTCTGCCACGAAGTCTGCGAGACTCTAACTGTGCTTGTGATTTCGAGATTTTCTCTGCCAAAGCGGATAATGTCTTCTCAAAGGAAGCAGGGGAATTATCCTCACGCTGCGAAACAAATATTAAGTTAGTGTGACGCCCTGAAAGCACATGTCAAAATGAAGCTTCACATACCTTCCATGGCCAAAGGGAAACCATTTTGAAGAATATTTTTAAATATGATGATAAAGTAGAAGTAGTCAGTCAGCTCATGGTGAAGTCGTATCAATAATAAGTAGTAAATAAAATGAACAACACTTCGTGGTGGAGGGGATGAAGTTTCCAAGGTAATAGCTTCGTCACTTTGTAGCTAAGCTGGCTGACTCCTATAGGTAGGCATTAATGCACTAGGTAGTTCGTGGGTAGGGTTGGTGGGTGGATAGGGCAGGTGGGTGGGTAATTTCGGTGATTGGATTGGCGTGAACCTAGTTATGATACAGAGTACAAGACAGTGTACACATACATGATGATGGCGTGTGCACAGACTATATAATTGGGAACATTTGAAAATAGCTGTATTAAGCTGCGAGAGCTCAAAACTATGGATCCCGCCGAGCCCACGCCAGGCCGTGACACCCTAAACATGCACTTGTGGTTAATTATTACGGGCATTAGAAGCATTTAGAAGCACCAGCAAGCACCCACAAAGCACCCGACAAACACTAAAGTTTTACAAGCATCACAAGCATTGTCACTATTTTGATTTGATGTACTCGTATTATTGAGATACGTTTTGGCCCATCACTCAACACGGCTAGGTAGGGTACATGTACGGGGTAAGAGGCTCACTTTTTAATACTGTAGGGAGGTACACCACTATGGAGCATATCTTATGGGGATTTCGCTTTGTCTTTTATTACTATCATCTGTTATATAAAGTTAACTACCTAGGTAGGTAAGACTTAGTTTTAGAAGTTGACAGGTATTATATCTTATATCTTCAATATTCTACGATTCTACCCATTACTCATACAATAAATAATATTTCTTTTCTTTCTTGATTCAAACTTGCTGATTATGCTCATTAATATATTACCACTTCACTTGTATCAAATGTTATCATATGCAGTAATTTATGAATAGTTAAAAAAAAAAAGTGACAGAACCACCTCACTCGCCATATGTGGAAAGAATGTTCCAGGTATGTTTGTTCTTTAAATATGGATCGCAACCTTGCAAATAAAATAGCTGACGAATTTCAAAGAGAATTAAAGCTCAAATAGATAGTCGCATCGAAGAAGAGAAGGCACGACTAAACGCTACACACCCTTCCGTTCAAAGATCGGCTTCTACATCCTCAATCTCAAGACGATCTGCGAACGAATCCCCTTCTCGAAAACCACGGAAACCACGGCTAAAAGAAGATGATGAAATAGGTGGCAGAGGCCCAGATCCTGCAGACTTTGAATCTGCTTTTGTGATTGAAGACGAGTCTGAGGCTTCAACTCGAGCTGGGACACCAGCCGGTGAGAACCTTCACCCAATGGCGGGAAATGCGGATAAGCCCTCGGGCGGCAGTCCTTCTGCTGCGAATGGCAGTGAGAAATCAGCGGATGCCACCCCAAGAGCTTCTGCTGAGCTTCCAACTGAGGTTAGAACTAAGTTGCGAAAGCTGGAAAAGTTAGAGGGCAGATATCAAGGTGGGGTTGACATGCATAGTTTCAGTCTACATATATTAATGCGATTTCATAGAGCTACTCAAGTCCTACCGAGTTGCACATGCTCGTGCCGTTTCGATCGAACCCTTCGAGAAAGTCCTCAAGGAGCATACACCTATCGGTTCTATCCAAGAACCAGATTCGCTGGTTGAATATCTCGACCAGCAGAAACAACAAGGAGGATTAGTTAGGGACGAACTCACACGGGTATCTGCAGAGCGCGACGAATACAAAAAGAAGTACGAAGAGTCCGAAAAACAAAATGCTAGTCTGAGGGAGGAGCTCACGTCTCTTCAAAACTCTACTACCGTTGGCGGAAGTTCCACTACTGGTTCCACGGAAAAAGCAGAGACTAGTAGCATCAACACCCCATCCACTTCCGTCAAATCCCCTGTTACATCGGTACTTGGAATTTTCTCTCCCAAACAGAAGCCACAATCCTCCGACAACAAGGATGTTAATGAGGAATTCTTCTCGTACGACGATGAATTGCCAAAATTACAATCAGACATCAAAGCTAAGTCGGCAGAAGTTGATGAGTTAAAATCGAAAGTGTCTTCATTAGAAAAGGATCTTATCGCTGCTAAAGAACTAGGTTCTAGTCTAGCGAAAGATTTGGAAAAGGTAACCCTCGAGTCGAATGGTTCCATCAAGGAGGCTACCAGTTTGGCCCAGTCCCGTCAAGAGCAACTGGATATCCAGGAGGGAGAGACTAAGAGGCTCAGTGATAAGTTACAAGCAACTGAAACACAGCTTGCTGAACTCGAAAAGACCTTGGAAGCCCAAAAGAAAGAGCACTTAGAGAGATTGGGCCAATCACAAACCACTGAAACACATGTCACCGAGCTCGAGAAGGCCTTGGAAGCTGAAAAGAAGGAACACTCAGGAATATTGAGTAGATTAAAAACGACGGAAGCCCAACTTACCACACTCGAAGAGACTTTGGAAAATGAAAAGAAACAGAGCTCAGAGAGATTCTCGGTCCTGAAATCAGAGCTCAAAGACCAAACAACAACGGCAGAGAAGAAGCTCAAGTCCGAGTTGGATAGTCGTAAAGAAGCCGAGCAACAAGTTGGGCTCCTTAAAGTTCAGATTGAGGAACTTAATGCATCAAAAACTAAAGATCTTAAGTCCCAGTCTAATGCTCGTAAAGAAGCCGAGAAACGAATAGAGCTACTCGAAGCTCAAATTAAGGAGCTTACAGAGTCAAAGGAAACAGACGCTAAGCGCGTCAAAGAGCTTGAGGGCGAGATTGAAGCTCTAAAGACCAGCGAGGAGCCAACTCCAGCAGGTGAAGACGTCCTTGCATCCGTCCCACCCACACCATCAACATCGACACCCTCTACATCCAACAAGAAGAAATCAGGCAACAAGAAGAAGGGCAAGAAAAATGGTAATGCCACTGCTAATAAAGAGCCGCCTCCTGCCTCCGTGAAGGCCCCTAATCTTGAGACTGTTGTTGATAATTTGCGAGCTGAACTCGATCAAATTAGGACCAGTATCGCTGATAAGGATAAGCAAATAGCAAAGTTAGAAGCAAACCGCAAGAATGAGGAGAGTCTCAGGGAGGAGATTGAGAATCTTCAAGAAAATTTGCTTATTATTGGTCAAGATCATGTGACGGCTAAGGACACAATCAAAGAACTTCGAGCCGAGAAAGCTGCTCTTGAAGAGAAGACGAGCAAATTAGAGGCTGAAATTAAGGGCCAAGAAAATGGAAAGATATCTTCGGACGAGATGGAGAAGGAGAAAGCTGCTTTAGCAGAACAGCTCGCTCTTGTAGAATCCAAGCTACAGGCGAAAATAGATTCTGGCATCGAGGATGAAGCAAAGCTATTGGCGGAACGGACCAGTTTGCAAGAAGAAAAAGCTGCTCTTGAAGAAAAGGTTGCCAAGCTAGAGGCTGAGATCGAAACTCACAAGACAGCTTCAGCTAAACTAGAATCTGAAATCGAAGTTCACAAGAATGTCGCAACCAGATTGCAGGAGGAGAAGGTCGCGTTTGAAGAAAAGGTCGGCAAGTTAGAGTCTGAAATCGGGAATCACAAGATAACTTCGACTAAATTGGAAGAAGATTTCAAGAAGATTACATCTGAGTATGAAGATTTGAAGATGAAATCAAGCACAATGCAGAAAGACCTTGGTGCCGCCGAGCAATTGGCTACAACACGTTACAGGGAGCTGACAGATCTAAAACAAGTTCTACAAAATGCACAACCGGAACTGAAGAGTCTGCGCACTGAGAACGCGAACTTGAAAAGTGTCAGGGATGAGCTGAACGCTCGTACTTCTGAATTGAGGAGATTGGAAGCTCGAGAGAAAGATCTGAAGGGTGATCTTGCTAGTTTCAAGAAGCAAGCTGCTGATAGAGAAGGTGAGATTAGATCTTTGAATGAGAAGGTTGTTCAGGAGACAAATGGCCGACTTCGAGCCGAGAATGAAGCCAGTATAGCGGGCCGTGATTTGCGAAAATCTGAAGCTGAAAGGGTTGTACTGTCGTCCTCGCGCGAAAAAACCATTAGAGATCTATCAAAGGTTCAAGAAGAAGCCGGGAAGTTACGTAGTCGCGTTCAAGATCTTGAAGGACAGGTTTCAAAACTTTCTACTGAGACCAAGGGGCTCCGCGAGGAGGTTGAGCTAAGGGGTTCTCAATACAACAATGCACAAGGTCTTCTTGGAAGCATGAGAGATCAAACAGCTGAGATGGTCATACAACTAAAGGAAAAGAAAGAACAAGCAGAGAGTCTTGAAGAAGAACTCGGTGAAGTTCAGAGGTTATTAAGCGAGCGAACTCGAGAGGCAGAAAAGATGCGGGGACTCATGGACGGTGTGAATGATCGAGCTGATGCCATGGTTCGGGAAATGAGAGAGCGCATGGAAGTTGCCATTGAAGAGCGCGATCGAGCCGAAGATGAAGCTAGTACCAATGCTCGTCGTAGATCTCGAGAAGTAGATGAGCTCAGAACTAAGATTAGAGATTACGAGCGCCAGATTAAGCAAGCAAGTGACGACCGAGATGAATTGGAAGAATCAAAAAAGGAATACAAGAGGCGTCGTGATGAACTCGAGGGTATTGCCGAAAAGGCATCCCAGGAAACTAATGATATCCGCTCAGCAATGAGCGAACTTCGAAATGCATTGAATGGCAGTGAAAAGCAACTTCGTGATGCTGAGAAACAGAAAGCGGATGTACGAAAGCTTCTTGATGAAGCCAATCAACGATATGAAAAACTTCAAAAAGAATTCAAGGCATTACAGATGAAGACATCGAGATTAAATGATGTTTCTTCGAGATCTAGTATCGATTCTGGAAGATCAAAAAGCCCGGCAAATGGAAGGAGAGATGGTGGTGGTACTGCATCGATTGATACTTATTACGTCAAGACGATTTTGTTACAGTTTTTGGAACAAAAGGATAAGAGAATTCAGCAGAATTTGATCAATACCGTTGTTGGACAATTATTACATTTAGATAAGTAGGTTTTTTGGTTTTTTTTTGCTAATTTATTCTATGCGGATTATGGATGTTGATGATGATGATGTACTAATGAGATTGAAATCATAGAAATGAACAGGATAAATGGATTGCAGCCATTTCCAGCTGGAAATGAATAAACTATTGGTATTGGTACCTAGCGATAAAGTTAAAAATCAGAATCACGGCTAGGAAAGAATTGGTATTATTCGATAAATGTCTGTTTGTTTTGTTTGTATATTAATATTTTTGTGCATGCGGCTTGCATTGGATTGGATTGAGTGAATGCTTGTTTACAGCGTATTGTTTTGATATTAATGAAGGAATGTGAATATCAATATGATGGAGTGAGAGATAAGTGAGTGAGAGGGATAAGTGAGAGTTTTTTTTTTTTTTTTTTTTTTTTTGAATGCGTTTAGATTGGGGATGAGGAATTCTTTGTTGTATACCATTATCGTGTCGTACCGTATCATGTTAGTAGAGTTAGTAGAGTTAGTATGAGATAGAGTTATTCTTAGAATCGAATCGCTATATGGATGAATTTTTTTTTAAGAGGGATGGATGGATGGCTTTTTTTAGAGGGATGGAAGATGATTGATTGAATAAATGGATGAATGAGTATACTGTGGTTGATTATTTATTGTTTATTGCCTAATTAGGTATTTATTATTTATTATCCAATATTCAATAATCAATAATCATAGTGATATTTACAAGATTGAGGTTGAGTGAGGTTGAGGTTGGTTATTAATGGATAGTAGGTAGACAGTAGGTACCTAGGTAAGTTGGTAGGTAAATATTCTTCACTTAAAAGTAAATTAAGAATAATTACTAGGTATAAATTCATCTCCACTCGTATCCTTTCGTGTACCTTGGATGTCGCTTTGTTTTTTTACTTTTACTTTTTATTGCGAATTGCGAATTGTGAATTTCTCATTGCGAATTTTTTTTGTTTTGTTAAATTTTATTTGGTTTTGTTAGATTAAGTACCTTCCCACCATCAATTACTCACCCATCACCCAATCATCCATCACTCCATCCATCCACCACTCCATCCATACATCCATACATCACTCATCAATCCCTAAAAACCCTTAAATTTAACAACTTAAAACCTAAAGCCCCCCAAACCGCCCCCCAAAAAAACCAAGGAAGATCAAACAAATCAAGGAACTTCAAAATAACTAAAATAATCCGTAGAACCTCCCCCGCTGATTCCTCCTCCTGGTATGTATATTCTTTGATTGATTGCTATGGCGGATGTGTCGTGCTGTTTTTGGGAAATGAGGGGGAGGATGTTAGTTGGTGGTTTTGTTTTTTTGGGGGGTGGGGTTTGTGTTGGGGGATGAGGGACGGGTAGAGAGGGGGGGGGAGAGGGAAGTGAAGCTATGGATTGGATGGGGAATGGATGGATGAATGGATGAATGGAAAAAGTAAGATAGGGGAATGGAATGGAGGAAGAGTAATCCTATGAATCTCCTCTCTTTTCTTTTTCTTTTTCTTTTTCTTCAGAATAAGAACATAGGTAGGGTATAAGTAAAAAAAAAAACACATACCCTAGGAACATCCATCGGAGCATATTCCCTCCACTCATCCGTCAGCACATCATACGCCTCATTCAACATCAACACTTCTTCCCCCTTATCCCCACCCACATCCTCACCCACATCCTCATCCCCACCCCTTCCACCCAACCCCCCCATAACAAATATCTGACTCCCCACCACCGCCGACGCCATTCCCCGTCTATCGGGCGAACTCATCGTCTTCCGTTCTTCCCACGCATTAACCCGGAAAATCATACACAAAATTCGTTATCTTTTACATCCTCCTCCACATCAATACGTCACATCTCCCTTCTCATCCTTCTCACCTCTCCCCCTCCCACCAATCACAAAAAAAAAGTCCAATATCCTCCAAAAACCCACTTGCGGGCACGATACCTCCGATTGCGGGAGTGGAGGAAGCGAGGTTAGGAGTTCGCGACCGGATGTGTAGGCTGTGAAGGGAATTTGTGATTTTGGGTGTCGGTGGGGATGGGGAGGAAATGTTGAGATTAAAATGAGTGAGGCCGCCGGCGAGGTAGATAGAATTTCCTCTTGAGGCTGTAGCAGCGGCTGCTACTTGGAGGGAAGGGGGAATATCGAGGGAGAGCGGGGACCAGATGTTGGTTTCGGGGTGGTAGATGTAGGAGTTGGGGGCTGTGGTTAGGAGGGTAGGATTGAGGGGGGAGCTGGGGGTTAGACCGCCGAGGAGATAGATGGCGCCGTTTATGACGGCGGCGTTGGGGTGGGTTAGGGGGAGGGGGAGAGGAGCGACGGTACTCCAGGTATTGGTTTCGAGGGAGTAGCGCTGGGTGAGGGTTGTGGGTTCGAAGGGGTGCGTGGGGTCGTTGGTGGGGGTTACGCCGCCGAGTATGTAGATGTATGGTTCTAGGTAGACGGTTGCGTGTTCTTTGCGGGGAGAGATGGGGATAGGTGGGAGAGCATGCCAGGAGCCGAGGTTGGGATGGCTGTTGGTGATGGTGTTGATGTTGGAGGGGGATTGAGGGATTGCGATGCTAATAGTTTGAGGGATAATGGTGAGGTATGTGAGGAGGATGGGAAGGGGGTGAAAGTGGAAGTGGATAATCATTGTGATGAATGAATCGATGTGAATTGTAATATATATACTAGAACTATAGAAATGAAAGGCAAATTAGTAATGAAGCAAAAAGAACTTATGAGCTTGCGAACCTGATAACTTCTCATTCAAAACTTCAAATTCCAAAAGGACAAAAAAGGGAAACCCAAAATATATTATAACATATTACATTCTAGATCCTCGTTCCACCGATGAAATATCAAACACGCATCATACAGTACGATTGGCCAATTCCCCTTCTGATATTCATTTCTCCTCAACAAAAATGTGCGTCGCGTGTAACGATGTCACGTCATTGTTTGATTAATGCATATTGATCATCGAATAGTGATTATCGTATAATCACTGATTAATGCATTCATTTATTCTACTGTTGAACAAAATGCATGTCGGGATTTTCGGAAATGGTTGATACGATTGATCGTCAATGGATACCATAGGAGACTGG
>NW_001820832.1:457595-460532 GCF_000146945.2 Sclerotinia sclerotiorum 1980 UF-70
ACAACCAACTGAACTGGTGTTCCGAATCGAAGGAGGGTCTTTCGGAATTGATGTGATTAATGAAGAAGAATTTCTCCTGTTGGTGCTTATACTTGAAACGGATAACCTATAAGCGTTTTGGTGCAGGTATCTTTGAACGGTTTAACTTTTCAATAGGTAAACATCATTTGAAGCATCATGGCTTCAGATGAATTCAACTATGATAGCGTGCACCCTGTAATCTGGATGCATGTCCCGGTTGTAGGTATGGAATCGGCACTGGCCTTTCTAGGACGACAAAGACTACTGAGGCCTGCCCTGCATTTAACATTTTCGCTTTGATCTTGTGTGGAATATATTCCATAAAGGAGGTATTTGTGATGGCGCTTGAAGTAATGACAGTGATAGATGAAAATAACATGATAACGATGGCAACAAAGCAGTATTGAAGACAGAAATAGTACTGAAGATGAAATAAAAACCGAGAAACTGATTGAAAGTATTGTACCCTACTGTTCCATCCCTGAAAGTGGAAATCCTCCCCAGATAGATCTAGCTGTTCTGTTGTATGGACATTTGTTGAGTCATAATAGAGATTTTAAAAGATCGGTCACCGACGTAAAGTTGGTATGGTTTCGATCAACGGAACCTATCGAGCTCAGTCCCAGAAGAAAAGGGCATTTCAGCAGCCAGTCTCTAAGAGCTTGTTAAACATGAATTAGAAAGCACCGGCGAGGCTCAAGTTCTAAGCATCTCATGTCCGACCGAATAAGTCCCGCGAATATAAGCTCTTTAGCATATGACAGGTAGGTATTGTTGTAAGTTTTCACTTTGAAGGCTTAGAATTGGTGAGGTTTTGAATAATCCAAATTGCCTGCGACTCTGCGGTCATGAGTGACTCTAAATCTAAGGTCTAGTGGGTAGACCTTGTCAGTATTTTGAATCCTTTCGAATAGGCCTTAAACACAATCGGATACCCTAGAACAGCTTAAAGTTCGGATATCCAGATTGGGAAGAAAAGAATCTGGTGAGTATTGTATTGGTACGGAGTATGTCAGTCACATCTGGAGAAACAGTTATGAACTCCGTGCCTAAGATCTTGTCATCTTGTTGATTAATGCGGCAAAAGCGGTAGTCCATGCATTTCTGCACGTTTCGGATTTAAGAAATGGTAGCTTTTTGTGGCCATGCACATTTTAATGTATTTTTTTGGCCTTTTTTACCTTTTTTTTTTTGGCTTTTTCCCTCAGCACAGGGCTGAGTTGTCTTGGATTGCCCCTCATTTGAATCATGATATGAGGGGCGGATACTTTTGGGCTGATTATAGCTGTGCCCAAGATTAAATATCGGAACTTTTGATAAGTACCTTCTTACCATGGCGAAGAAACATGACGAACGTTTGATAGATTGGGAACGGTTTTCTTTCAATCGCGAAGTCGATGGTGTGGCTGGTAAATGGAGAAATGGAGCAAGGATAGATACATGCGCTGACAACAGCAATGGGAGGTTTCTTCATGAAGATAAATGGTGGTGTGTTGTATGAGTGATATTAGTTGATTTGTTTCATGGAAGGGTTGAATCGGAATGGAAATAATGAGTGAGGGTCGTGGATTGGATGCTACAAGATCAAGATCAAGATCAAATGTTCTGAAGATAAATATAAATATAAATATTGGACGCACGAGGACTAAGAACTGGGTACACCAGTGCTACTTATGAGGGGTAGGTAGGCTCTCGGCGAAACCGTGGTTTGTCTATTGGGACTGGGTAACGTTGTACTACTAGGTACTCGTAGGTAAGCATACAAACAGTATGTACGGAATATAACGTTCAATTTGCGATATCGCATACTTAGAGCCTTCTTGTTTATATAAAGACGAGAAGAGAGGTTGTGATGGTTAGACACCAACGTAACATTTGTATCTGGTTATTCTTAGAGGTAGTGCTCAAGTAGGTATGTTATTACCCCTCTATAACCAAATGGCAGTTCCGCACCTCTATAAGTAAAATTTCTTTCCTTCAGATAGCAACATCAATGACTTTAACTCTTCAATAGTTTCCATCTAGATCCTGCTTTGGTCAATCTAGGTAAGAAAGATACTTTACAGCTTTGATACCTAGGTAGGTATATAAATCTGCTAGTTATATTCTTAAATTTGAGCATATTCAATCATAAATCGCAAACAAACCTTCCCTCTAACGAAATCATCCATCCATGAAAATCTAAGAAACAACCCCTCCACTATCTCAATCTCTTATCCATCTCTCTACTTCGCTTTCGGAGTCTAGATTCTCCTCCTGTTCACTTCATTCAGCCTCCTCAATAACCTCCTGGTTTTGATTCTTGATTGATCTAAAATACTGACTGATGTTCATATAATTGTTATATTTATTCATTGTTGATAGTTAGTTGATCACGCTATTACATACTTTGCTCTTCATTGCTCTGAATATCATTTTGATTTTTCTTCTCTTTCCCTCTACATCTCCCCTCATCCATTCACCCCCTATCCGTCACTATTACGATACATTTGGACCCCAATAATAATAAGTTGGTGTTACATTATCATTTTATAATACAGATTCCTTAACTGTCTATAATCAGTCAACGCCATATACTCCGTACCAGGTGGCGGTATCACATAATTGTCTGTCTGTACACACACAGATCTATTCATCTCTAACTCCCTACCTAGTACTGTGTATTCATTCCCTCTCCTTGGTGATGATATCACATTATCGTTTACGGATCCAGATTCAGACTTTAACCTTAACCACATCCATATCATATCCATTTCCGTTACAGGGGGCAAGAATCCAATAAAAATCATTCACCAACCCGTCAATCCATCAACTGGTGTACCTACCAAACTCACCTATAGCTAGCTAGTCGCCCAACTGTGGATACCGGTAGAAGAGGGACAAGACTAGAACTTTATTATTAAATTTGGTCGAAGC
>NW_001820832.1:460636-469126 GCF_000146945.2 Sclerotinia sclerotiorum 1980 UF-70
AAAATCAAACCTTTTAACAGGAAAAATATTACTTACTCAGTACCCAGCAGTCACCCTACAGTAATAAGAGACTAGCCATCTTACTACCAGCTGGGAAGTCCTCTCTCTCTTCTCTTGTCCCTCTTCTCCGGCCTCCACTCAAACCCACCCATACACAACTCCACTCAAGCCCAAATACATACTGTCATCCACCCATTTCAATCCAAATCCTCTAGTTTCTCATCAACAAATCAACCCACCTCGGACAATTCACCCATACCCTGATAATGAACGGAGATCGGATAAAGGCTTCTGCAATTGCTAAAGCGAAGGAATCTATCACTAAAAATTCGAATGCGCATGCTATGAAAAAAAGGAAGAAAGATTCGTTAAAACCAATCATCACAACCGAGCAAGACTCTGAATCTTCCAAAATGGCTTCTGTTCAAGCCCGTGCAGGGTAAGTCACCTAAATGTCCCACTTTCTAACCTTCCAACCCTCCTACAGTTCAGGTGCAGCGCCTCGAAATATAACACCCCCTCTCCAACAAGGCGGCGCAAAATGCTGCAGTCTACTTATTTTCATTCAAGATGATGAGTTCAATGCTACAAAATTTGCTAACTAGAATCGATGATGGAAATAGATCTACTTCGGGCACAAATCGCGATCCATCATCCTCTTCCTCTAGAGAAGACGCTGCAGAAACCACGGCTGACGAAGAAGATTCCGAAGATTACTGCAAAGGAGGTTATCACCCAGTCCAAGTGGGTGAGAACTTCAAGGATGGCAAATACACCGTGGTTCGAAAGTTAGGATGGGGTCATTTCTCGACCGTGTGGCTTTCCAAAGACAACGTCACTCAGAAACATGTTGCTTTGAAGGTTGTACGGTCCGCAGCGCATTACACAGAAACGGCGATAGACGAAATCAAATTACTGAATAAGATCGTGGGTGCTAAACCAGATCACCCAGGTCGGAAGCATGTTGTTAGCCTGTTGGATTCTTTCGAACATAAAGGTCCTAACGGCACACATGTCTGCATGGTGTTTGAAGTTCTGGGAGAAAATTTGTTGGGTTTGATCAAAAGATGGAACCATCGCGGAATTCCTATGCCTCTTGTTAAACAAATTACAAAACAAGTTCTATTAGGTCTGGATTATCTACACAGAGAGTGCGGCATTATACACACAGATTTGAAGCCGGAGAACGTACTGATAGAAATTGGAGATGTGGAGCAAATCGTGAAGACATTCGTCAAAGAGGATACAAGCAAGGACAAGGAAGATAATCGAAATGGCCGAAGAAGACGGCGAACTCTCATTACTGGAAGTCAACCATTACCAAGTCCATTGAATGCCAGTTTCAATCATGCAGATTTGATGAGGTTTCCTGGCAGCACTCCAGGTTCCCATGGAAGTTTAAATCAAATGTTGAGCGATAGTAAATATACTCCATTGGAATTACCTGGCAATTGATAAGATTCTAATGGTTGGTGCAATAGGTCGTTCTAACAATTCTTCGCCTCAAAAAGAAAAGGCAGATGAGGATAACCACACAACACGAGAGAAGACTGCGTGAGTAGTTATTTCCATGCCATTAAATGCCATTTCTAACTTGATTTCTAGCGACATTCTTACAGATAAGGTCTCTGGTATATCACTCGACAAAAACTCTGGCGAAAAGAAAAAGGCAGAGGATCCAAACCAATTCGACATAATATCAGTCAAAATAGCCGATTTGGGAAATGCATGCTGGACTGGACACCACTTTACAAATGACATTCAGACGAGGCAATATCGATCACCAGAAGTTATATTAGGTTCAAAATGGGGTGCTTCTACGGATGTTTGGAGTATGGCTGCTATGGTATATTTGTCCATCCCTTTTACAAGTACTATATCTAATCTTTCAATCATCAGGTCTTTGAACTTATTACTGGTGATTACCTCTTCGATCCTCAATCTGGAACCAAATATGGCAAAGATGATGATCACATTGCTCAAATAATCGAACTTCTCGGACCTTTCCCAAAATCCCTTTGCTTGTCTGGCAAATGGTCGCAAGAAATCTTTAATCGCAAAGGTGAACTACGAAATATTCATCGATTGCGCCATTGGGCCCTACCAGATGTATTGAAGGAAAAATATCATTTCAAAGAAGATGAAGCGAAGAAGATTGCAGAATTTTTAACCCCTATGTTGGAATTAACGCCAGAGAAGAGAGCAAATGCTGGAGGGATGGCAGGCGCACCATGGTTGGAAGATACTGCTGGTATGAAAGGGGTGAAGATTGAGGGTCTGGAAGTGGGGAGCAAGGGTGAAGGAATTGAAGGGTGGGCATACGAAGTTAGGAAAAGATAAGAATTAGATTGATGTCTGGAGATGATAGAGCGTAGGGAATTTCTTTCATATGGAACTCGGGCGCAGATGCTGGGGGTTGGGTGGGTGAATGACCATTTTCTGTTGGTGATCTCACGGGGATTCGTATCTACGGAATGGTGGTATTGAAATGAAGTATGTATCACGAACAACGACTTTCACATATAGTATAAATGAGAATTGAGAGATGAGATGAGATGATGAGAGAAGATAAGAGAAGATAAGATAAGAGAAGAGAAGAGATGTAAAAGCGGAAATGGAAATGGAAATAGGAAGAGGTAGGGTAGGGTAGGGTAGGAATAGATGAATGGTATGAATGAATGGTACGAATCGATAGGATGGTATGAAATCAAATGCCTAGGAAAGCAAAATGCAAAAATGCAAAATGCAGAATGGATATAAAGAAAGGTGTATGTATGTATGTATGTATGTATGTATGTATGTAAGTAGGTAGGTAGGTAGGTATTTGGTGAAAGAGAGAATTATTATTTTTTTATCTGAAATCTAATGTGAAATGAATAAAATTTGGTGTTGGTATACTAGAAGATTTTTTGTCTGTTTTATGGTTTATTATCTTGGGGCTTTTTTGAGGGGGGGCGAGGGGAGACGAGGGGGGAAGTTCAGGTTTTGGATTTGATTCTTGGGTAGGAGGATGGGGGGTTGGGGGGTGAGGGGATGAGGGGGTGAGGAAGGAAAAGAATTTTCCATGATTTTTTTAATGGGGTTTTTTGTGTATATATATATATATATTTATATTTATATATTTACACATATAAATCAATGAATTAATGAATGAATATTTATATATATATACATATCTTCGAGACAAATTATCTAACTTTTGTTATCTAGTTATCTAGGTAAGTAGTTAGTTAAGTAGTTAAGTAATTAAATAAATAAAATATAAAAAAGTCCCTCAGGCTCCCCCACCTACTATCTATTAAGACTTGTAATTAGGTATCTAAATGATTTTTGAATAATAGTAAGTCCTTGAGATGTGGATAAGTGGGTAATTATACTAGCATTATGCTCGTTTCTATGTATATTCAAGTTTGAGAAATAATATGAGTGAAAATGGTTGGTTAGTTGTTAGTTGTTTCCTAGGTAATTGGTGGTACATTTGTATTGCACATTGATGTATGTCATGACTCCTGACTCCTTACTCCTGTCTCCTAGTCATGTAATATCTAGAATAAACAGCATATAGATCCACCATCCAAGCACGTATTTCCCATTTGTTCCTAAACCAATGTAGACCTCCTTTGTACTTCCTTTTCCCTACAATATATATCGAGAACGAAATACTCCAAACAGCATCCAATTCTAGCTCCCAAGTTTTCTTGACCAACCTACTCCAAATATCGTCTCTCTCCTTTACTTGGACTCCTTCCCTTAGTTCTCCCCCGATTTTTACTAGGACTTCTCTCTATTGTCTTGAATTCAAACTCTCCATTTCCCATACCATTTCCGAATCCATTCCTCTGGCCGAATAATCCTCTTTGCGTAGTACTTGCGCCTGTAGGCCAAGGTTCATATGGTCCGAAATGTGATTGGGGAGTTTGCGGGATTCCCCATGGATTTGGCTGGCCGAAATAGTTTGGGTGTTGAGGAAGATGTGCTTGAGGATGGGGTTGGGGTTCGGGGTGGAAGGTTGGCGGTTTAGAGCGGAACATTCCAAAGGCCATGTTGTTTGCGGCGAT
This sequence comes from Sclerotinia sclerotiorum 1980 UF-70, assembly GCF_000146945.2. Lineage (NCBI taxonomy): Eukaryota > Fungi > Ascomycota > Leotiomycetes > Helotiales > Sclerotiniaceae > Sclerotinia > Sclerotinia sclerotiorum. The sequence goes on from NW_001820832.1 coordinate 464,695, forward strand.
GGAAAGGGTGAGAATTAGAGCTACGAAGATCTAGTTGAAATGTTAGCTGAGAGCCGGGGATAAGACAAGGTGAATATAAAAGAAAACGTACCATCGCTTTGTAGCTAATAGGTTGAATAAAACTATCCAAAATCTCCGCGAATGTTTTTGCACTAATTCTAGCTCTTCCGACACTATTTGGATCCATAGTCATACAAGCTTCCCAATTATTACAAACCGTTTCTAAAGCAGGTAATCTCATACTAGGTTCACATCTGTTCTCTGCGTATTGTTTTGCGCAATGTGCCATTTCAGATAGAACTTCCGCTGTGGCTTTTTGAGATGCTTTATCAACGTCGCTGCGAATTGTAGTCCAAAATGAGTAAACTCCAAACATTATTAGCCCCACAACAAATGTGTTGAGCGCTAGTTGAGCATAGTAGGAAAGGATGTTGGGAAGATTAGGTCGAGACTCAATGCCGGATAAGAAGGAGGAGAACCAGCCTGGTTTGTCTTCCGCTTGGCTGCGATCATTAGATCGACTATTTGGTCTTGAGTCTCCAGACTCGCTCTCCGTTTCCGAAACAGATTCTTTCCTGTGATGTCGCACTATTCCCATGGTTTCATCTTCTCTCTCATCTCGATGTTGACGCTTTCGCTTTTTAGCTATAGGTTGTCCTACTAGTTTCATTCTTCGTAAATCATTTCGAGCGCCTGGACTAGTTCCTTTATAATTTGTGCCATATTTTCCAAAAAGTGGTTTACGTGCTGAAGCGTGGGACGAGAAGGTCGTCATATTTTTGCTGGTAGTCTTGGGTATTTCAGGTGTATCCTCTGCATCGGCAGTCTCGCCAGGTGAAGATTCAAGTCCAGAAGCTTCGGAGTAAATATCTGGAGTATGTGGTTTGCGGGGTGTGGTGAATGCTGGATTTCGAAATGCTGGAGCTGGTGTGGAAGACTTTGTCAGAAAAGAATTCGTTGGTTTGGTAGAAGCTGGTTATCACGTCAGTAAAAATGTAACTTTCTTTCAATGGTCCTAAGTTGGAAATACTCACCATTCTCAATTTGTAAAGCATTGAATTGTAGGAAAGGTGATTTTGGGTCCATAGGGCCACCTTTCTCCTGCCATTCAAAGTCCATAGGACCTTCCCCTGTCCTTCTTGAAGTGTTGCCATACATCCTAATTCTTTGCTACTTAATAGCAAAATTTGGAGCTCAATAGTGAAGATATGATAAAGTGAGCGTGATACAGTATTTAGAGAATCAAAAGTAAACAAAAGATTCCTGCTCCTGAGGCAACCAAGCTTTATTGGGTGGGGCGCTAACCTTAATACGTACTGGCTGGAATTGATTGACAAAGCTTCATCATTCACTTCATTTTGGCAACGCGAATTGCGACCAGTCAATTCAAATAATTTCTTCGCATCTGTCCATTACTTCAACAACAACTACAACTCCACGTCGATAACATATTGCGATCGGATTTTGATAAATCTTTGAATAGCGTTTCAAAATAACACGCCCATCTGATAGATAATAATTTCAAACACCTTTGTCCTTCACAATCTACAAATATGTCGGATACCGACCTCGATTCAAGGCTCACCACACCACTTCCAGAAGCTGGGAACGATGCTGGAGATCCGAATAGACCTATTTCACAAGAACGGGATACACCAGAACCTCCTATGGCCAACCCAGATCTCGATATGGATGATTTAGACAATGCAGAAAACGGAGCTGAATCCGACAATGAATCAGATCTTTCCGAAGTCGATGAAGCCAATTTTGATGATTTCGATGCAAGTAAAGTTGCCTTGGATGAGAGACCAATGGTTGGTATTGATGAAGATGTTGCGAAGACGTTAAAGGCGAGTAAGCGCAAGCGTACGGATGGTGAGGGCAAGAAACCAAAGGAAGGAAAGCGAGAAAAGAAAAAGAGACCGCGCAGAGATTCAGACGAGGATCCAGATGGAATTGAGATTGATGGAAAGAGGGTTAGAAAGCCTAAGAGAGTTGATGGCGATAGAAAGGAGAGAGACAGAACGAAGGAAAGAAGAAAGGCAACACCAGAGCCTGAAAATGATGAAAATCTTACACCTGATGAGAGGAGGCGTAGAGCTTTGGATAAGGCTATGGATGCTGCGCTGAAGAACCCTAACAAGAGAAGAAGAAAGAAGGATGAAGTGGTATGCATATTTTATTTGTTGAAAGAAAAATAATCTAACTCGGTGCAGGATTTGGAAGAAGCATTCGATGATGAAATTGCAGCTTTAAAGCTTCGAATGGAAGAAGCTTGTCAAGCTGATAATGCTGCTCGAGATGCCAATTTACCCGCAACGAGAAAACTCGAAATGTTACCAGAAGTCGTCGCTCTTCTTAACAGAAACACCATTCAACATTCTATCGTCGACCCAGATACCAATTTCTTGCAATCCGTCAAATTTTTCTTGGAACCATTGAATGATGGAAGTCTTCCAGCCTACAATATTCAACGTGATCTTTTCCAAGCACTCGCACGCTTACCAATTGAGAAGGAAGCACTTTTGAGCAGTGGGATTGGTAAGGTCGTTTTATATTACACCAAAAGTAAGAGGCCAGAAATAGGAATCAAGAGAATCGCGGAAAGATTATTGGGAGAATGGTCACGACCAATTTTGAAGCGAAGTGATGATTATAAGAAACGTAAGGTCGCGACAAAGGAATTCGATCATCAGTATGTACATCCATTTCAACATATCTTATTCTTACTAACATTTTCTTCAGAGCCGCACAACTTGCAATCCGTCCCTCCGGTTCTCAATCTTCGCAGATGCCCTCTTCCCAAAGAACACAACTCACAGCGCGTGATATTGAACGTCAACGTCTTCTCGCACCGAAAATTATTAGCAACAGAGCTAGAATGGAAACCTCAAATACCAGTTACTCGATTGCCCCTAGAAGTAACTTTGATCCAAGCAGAGGTTTGGATCCAGCTTCCAGACCTATTGGTGCTGGTGGTGTGGATGCCTTTAGGAAAATGACAGCCAAACAGGGGAAGAAGAGGTAATAGGTTGATTGAGCGGGTGTGGGCGATCGTGCGGTAGAGACGATTTGTATTATTCAACGAATGGAGAAAGAGGGACACGCAGGGCGTTTTGTAACTTTCGTCGGACTGCTAACAATAAGGTCGTTTCATGGGTATCATAGGAAGGAATAAAAGGGAACGAAAGGATAATCATTCATACGCATCACATACTAGGCAGTCATCTCAATCAAGTCAATCGGGGTCATGAATTTGAGAAAATTGAAAATACCATTACTGGTGCATTTACGGTTCCGTTCCTCTTTCCCGATTGTGAAATGGAGAGTCTATCCGAAAATCAGATGATTCTCAGCCGATACTCACATGTTTCCGCAGTAGACAAAGTCGGGTCCAATCAAAGGGAATGAGAGACACAACGTCGTGGTGTCCTAGTGATGGACAAATGCTAAATATACAACATCTCATCACGTCGTATAAACCTCATCCAATACCTACCAACAGTACTTTAAACACTATACTGAACGGAATCATCCCCCCACCAATACCAATACCATCTTCTCTGCCCCCCATCCCCCCCATGGCATCCAACACTTCGTATAGAAATACCCAGTACAGTAGTCCACGCGCACATCATATCTTTCCTTACCTATCTATCCTTGGAATAAAAAATAAAAATAAAATAAAAATCTCCTGAATATTATTCTCCATAGGCGAATTCCGACCTACGATTACGAAACAACGAATAGCTGAATCGTTTTTTTTAGTAAAGTAGTGGATGAATGATCGGATTTGAGATGTTCGGAATTTGTTGGGAAACTTGGGGATATGTGTTCCGGGGGTTTCCGATGGGTATGAGATGAGATGAGAGAAGAGAAGAGACGCGTAATGGGGCTTTATGTACTCCGTATGGGGTTTTGTATAATTTATGATTTTATACTGAGGGAGTAGGTACTTATACTTGGGTATGATAGGATAATTTGCTCTATGATAGGTGGGAATTTCTTGTGTAGATGGATATGTTTGATAGCGCTTGATTCTTGCGTGCTGAGTTATCTTACAATTGTCTTCCTTGCGTGGAGGGTTTGTGATGGGTGGCGTGAAAACTGGATCCTTTGATGTTGCAGATGGATGGGGAATAGAGAGCGGATGTATCTCCGTATGCATTGCATGTATGCATGACGGGAGGTGTAGACTAACTAATGCCGCGCGGGGCGCGGGTCGGGCCTCTCCTTGTTCTGGGTAGGGGGTAGATGGGATGTGGTGGAGATGGATGGATGTGTTATATATGTATGTCATGCTATGTTTGTCGGTATCTGTTATTTATAGTGTTAGTATTGTATTATAATGTGATTTGCGTGGTGCGTGACGCATGTTAATGGTTGGATGGGGTGTTTTTTATTGATATTGAGGCTGCTGTGGAGTACATCA
>NW_001820832.1:469226-492096 GCF_000146945.2 Sclerotinia sclerotiorum 1980 UF-70
TCTCGACTTGTGAGTCTGGAAGTCGCATCGAGCTAAGTCACGAGAGAGAAGTGATATCAGACTAGTAGACATCTACTTCTATACCTATATCATCATTTAGCATACTCAGTACTAGGTAGATACCGAAGACACAAGTGCACATCACCCCGAGCGACGAGCAAATCACAAAACTCTAAACCAGGGAGAAATATATGCTGAGAATCTATTTTAGATTAACTCTGACTTTTCCTCCTCAGGACTTCCAGTGAACACACTACTGAACTTTCTGAAAAATTTTGTAGAAAATTCCGGGTATCCTTTTGCTTGCTAATCCGCTTATATCCAATCCATCCAATCCATCCATCCATTCATTTTCCAATCCATCCATCAGTTTTTTCCCCACAAAAACGCCTATTAAAATACCATACACATCACAATGAATTTTTTTCCATGACAGGACCGCTCCAAACACCCTATGTTCTTTTACAGTTCTTACTTCCGTCACATTATTTCCATTACCTCCTCTCGCTTGCGCTTGTAGAACTCGTAGTAGTGATTATCTCGTACGCGCCGAGCCCCTCACTAGCATTCACGATCCATATCTTCCTCTTTGCATGCCGTTTGTTTGTTGTGGTACGCCGTTTTGTGTTTGGTTGGACATCATTAACATTTCGAAAGCTTCGACGCGGGATTTGAGACTTTCGTTTTCTCTTTGGAGATATTTGTTGCGTTTTTCGAGGTGGTTGATGTATTCTGTTGCTTTGGATAATACAGTTGCCTGTTGTAATTCATTAGTCTCATATTTTGTCTAAATTAAAAGGTCGGAGAAATATACCTTATTTAATTTGTGTGCTGGTGTTAAACCTTGCAAATCTTCCTCCTCGTCATCTCCAATATGGTCATCCCCATCTTCTTGTCCCCTCGAACATTTTCTTGACATTACTCTCAAACTGGGTACGCTATCTCTCAGTAAAGCAATCTTGTCATTCAAATTTGTTCGGTATCGTTTTTCGATCATGTTATGAGCGGTCTTCTTAATTGGTGGATGGCGGACGGGCATCTCATCTTCACCGTCAGTATTCGAGTCTGATGAACAAGCTGATGATTTACGTTTCAGGTTGTTTGAGTGGTGGTTTGGATTTGACATTGACTGGCGTGCGGGTCTGGAGATGGGAGAATGTGCTGGTGAGCTTCTGGATGAAGTTGGAGAGGTGGGGTATGCAGCGGAGTTTTGAGCTTGCTGGGGCATGGCTATAGCGCGAAGTTGGATCTCTTCTTGGGGAGTAAGAGTGCGGTGGTAAATTATGGGTTGTGGTTGAGGCTGAGGAATGGGTTGTGCGCGGCGAATGTTAGAGTTGATATTCGAGTTCATTTGAGGTCGTGCCCAGGAAAGAGGGGTGGAGTATAAGCCTTCTCGGGATGGGATGTCGATGATGGGTGAGCTCATTAGATTATTGGGTGTGGGTTGAAATAGTTGTTCTCCAGCTTCGCCCATGTTGTCGTCTCCAAATACTGCTGCTTCGTCGATAGTGGAAAGATTTCGAGAGAGTTCGAGACCGCTCATATTAGGCGAGAGGGGCTCACTCTTGAGTTCTGGGAAGAGATCCGAGGTGGGTGATAGAGTTGCGTCACTTGGATCGTCCCAGCGCATCCAATCTTCAAAGGTACCAAAGTCAAATGCTTGACCTGTAGATGATTTGCGGTTGGAGCTTTGAAATGGTTCTTCTTTTGGGAGAATGTAAGAAGGTCTGGAGAAGATTGGGTTGGATGAAGTTGGTGATGGGAGAATAGAGTCACAGGAGTCTGAGTTATGGACGAGTGCAGGCTCACTATCCCAGTTGAATGGGGAAGTACTCTGCTATAAGAGCTAGCTGTCAGTCAACGGTACAGTGGGGTGGTTTTAGGAAAATAGAAGAGGACTTAGACCAGTGGAAGCCCTTTGCGAGAGGTGGAGTTTATCCACATATACATATCCGGAATAACTCGGACAACAAGAAGATGCTCAAGACGTGGCTTCCATTGGTTTCATGTAGAGTATTAAGAAAATAGTAATATACTTACTTCAGTTTGCTGCCGCGACAATGTGAAATAATCAACGGCAGGCTTCTGGCAAACCACACTTGCCATTGGGGAGATTGATGATATCGGTTTGATTTTGGGGTAAGTCAAAGCTTACTCCTTGAAGATGTTATAGTTGAATTGGGGCTCTGAAAGAATATATGGATGCTGTGTTGATGAGGGATGCCGAGGTTGCTGTTGATACAAAGCCCGACAAAGAAAGTGATGGTGAATAAGGTGTTTGATAATATGGATGATGTAACTTGAATTCGAGTAAAGTCTTCGACTTTTGATGATTGATATATTTATGATCTATCTTGCTGTGGCTTGAAATGTTTGTTGTATTTTGGGGTATGGTCCTTTAAATAAATTCATAGAGGGGGTGATGCCTCCCAGACTCAATATAAAATTCGGGAAGAATCAATTTCCCGGAATGACCATGTGGTAAGAAGACGTTTCCAGACTTTCAAGCCTCAGTACCGGTTCATCTTCGTTATCATACGAGTATCACGATTTGTATGATGTGATGTTAGAATGAATTGTGGGGATTGAAGCCAATTCCAGACCTTAATTTTGTTCACTGAACCTAGGCGGGGGACTCCGGCAAGGTTTGAAGGGGTAAAAAAAATAAAAAATGTAAGAATAATAATCTGAGATGCAACAGAGAAACAACTGGGCACTGCTGGAACTAGATATATTGGCAGGGCAATAGATGGAAATAAGGAAAATCGACTTTATGGAATAGATGAGAAATAATAGAATATTAAGCCTGGTATTGAGCATATAGTATAGTATGTAGTACCAAAGGAGTAGCAGACAGAAATGCATCCAAGTTCATACAGCATCGACATGATTCGACAGAAACTCTGCATTCATGCATCAATATCAAGCTTCCCAAGCTCCTAAGCAAGCACAAGAGTGATCAATCATCAAATTGGGAAATTCATGGTTGGTTTGCTTGGATATTTCGGAATTAGACGCACGCCTACAACACAGTACTTGCCGGACCCCAATCCCGTATAATGTCTCCCAGTCCGCAAAGCTCCCCGAAGGTCATCGAGATTCCATAATGAAACCGGGTCTGATCATCTGTGTATACTGTATAGGTTTTGTGTAGGAGAGCGAGTCTTTGATAGGTTGAATAGAAGGTTTGTATACCTGGGTAGTAGGTATGAGGGGCAATGCGCATGCCTTCGGCTTCTCTCCGAGGCAAGTAAGAGTTATTGAACAATGAATATTAATCGGATTTAGAAACATTTTCGACCTCAAAATGTGTTAGGATGCAGTTTTTAAATGCCATAACTGACGAGAATTTCATATAATGGGCTGATTTTTTAAAAGTTTTCATGCACGTTCCCCAATCAAAGCTTAAGCCAAACCTTACAACAACTCCGTACAAGCCACTCACTCATGCATGCATGGTACATTGATGGGATTGATTGGACTGATTGGCAGCTTATTAACCTACGGAGTATTATAAGTCAACAACCTGGAAGCAGGAGGAGTGAAAAAGGCTGTTGTGATTCCTATAAACCAACCATCACGACCCTAATTAGCTCAACTTTATGTAACTTTAACAATAAATCCACTGGTGATCCCCTAATCGATATAACGGAGCGAGCCGGATCAACCTTAATTAGCTTATTCAGGTGCTTACCATTCATTCATTACCTTATTACTATCCTCTCTCCCTTGCGCAATTGCAGGTTGCGGACGGTACTTGGACTGCCGCGCTTCCACATGTACTCCGTAAAGGTATTCCGGTACATATACTTTGTGTACTCGTACGAAGCACTGTACATTCAACAGAGTTCCACCAATCATCTTCATCATATATACGGTTACCCTAGCAATACGTTACAGTAGGAGTGACATGCATTCAGAGCAGAATCTTAATTCAAAACCGCGGGAGAGCTTTGGACATCCCCAAGGGCAACAGGGTACGCAGGGACAACTTCCAGCTTGTTGAAATTCTCCGATGTATCTCGACCGATGTTCACGTCATGCCTGACTCAATATGTATATCTTGCCTGCTCCTTCAAGATTTCAGGAACAAAAGGACCAAGTTATCATCGACGATGAGAAATCAACTATCAAATCAAATAAGCTGACGGTCCCTCTAAACACCTAATTTGTGTTAGGGGTCCAATGGGATCCTTCCTTGGACGAGGTGCTCGTGCAGTATCGTGGCATATTCTCTAGGGTTCGATAGGCTCTTCACCTGCTTTCATCTGAACTAGTTTGGTAAATGTATGCGCATCCGGAATCTACTTTCGCGTCTTCCGTTATTAATTTTGATATTTCTAGATATTTCGCTCGCTTCAAGTTTCCTGTCCAGCATAGCCCAATATTGACGTGCATATCCTTTTTGCGTATGGAGATTCTGTGGTCGCAACCGCAGGTGTGTTTGATGCTTTTCAACTCCGAATTCCAAGATTTTTGTCAATCATGATAAAATTGATTGACTCTCAATTGATACGTTTCCCGACACGAATGGTTCATCAAGTTGGTGGGATCACTACATACCACAGCAGTACACCGCCTACCCAATGTTTTTGTCGTTTCACTGTGCGAGGACCCCGAGTGAGTGTTTGCTTTGTTGCCCCGCATTTTGTCTAACCATCTTTCGCAATATATTCGACCCCTTACCTAGCTGAGAGATTCCCAAATGAGAGGTCCTGCTTCAACGGGAAAGTGCATTATCTGAACCTGCTCTTTCACCACGGATACTTGCACGACCCTGGTTGGACGGGAGCCCCTCTTCGTGATACATTTCTCATGAATACCTATCATGGGACTATCGAAATCTCCAAGTCAATGGCGTAAAGCCTTCAGCCTTTTGATGCATCATTACACCGGGAAGGTAGTGCTACAATGTTACAGGATGCCCAGGCATAGACTTTTCGATTCCAAGACCATGGAATTTCGGTTTTACAGTTCTTCATGGCTATTAGATTTGCGAATTTTTACATCGCCGTGGAACACTATCGAAATGATCAATGGCTATGCCGTGAAGGACTAGCATAAGGTACGGTACGTTGGACAGCGATTTATATGGATAACAGGGCATTGCATAAGGGTTCTTCAGATCAAGGCGTGAAAAGCTAGACCACATACTTGGGGGTCTGCTTGACTTTTTCTTGAATGAAGATATAGATATCCAAATCTACTGGATATACTTCGAATTTCTCAAAGAATTAGCTAATGAAAAACTGCCCCCACTTCCTGGATGCGGGAACCAACAGCAATTTCATACTACTATCAATGCAGAAAGATTCAGGCTTAAGGAACGATGGATTTGAATTAGGCTGTTTGTTGTTTGAGTACTCTACGACATTGAACTGTCCCGTCGACGGTATTCGGGAATTCGCAAGGCTTTCGGAATGTTTGACATTCGGAATTGATAGATCAACCGAATTCTTGGTAATTTCTTACACAAGTCTCGGCGGGCCAGGCCTTCCTCGTTGACGGTATATGTTTCCCGTGCTACGGATTTGCGGCTGAGAAAAGTAGTCTCTAAAGACCGTACGGAGGGATGGCAAGAATTTAAAGACTAGATTCCTCCTTGAATGCCGGAGAATACTGTTTAGTTACGGGGATAGCAGGCGAGAAGTTACTACTGTTCAAAAAGTTGAACTTACCTTCCAATGCATTCTTCATATTCCACCGCCTACAGCGATTTCTGAGATCCCCTGCATGAGCCTTTTGAAATGCGTTTGTAGTATTATCGGCTACCTACCATGTCTTATATGTTTGCTGAATATGCCATTTCTCATGCGCTCACGGTTCTTCTAGTATTTCGGATGGGTCTCGGGATTGTTGATCTTGAATATGAGATGGACTTTACAACTTTAAAACTTCTAGATGAGAAGCCACTAGTTTTTGAGGCACTACATTGTTTACTCTGGTATTATTCGATGACATAATCTCATGTATCCAAATTGAGGCTCGCTATTGATACACTTGGCCAAGATACTTGTATCAACCAGAAACAAAATTCCTAGATTTTCAAATGAATGAGGATTAATGATCACGTTTGTGTGAAGGTACAGAGGCGCAAGATATCAAAGGTCCTCAATCTATTTTCAGATCTTGGATGCTAAGTCTAGTACCCTACTTTCCGGCCACCCTTAATTCCGGCCACTTTTCTGTTACGACAGGTAACAATTAGGTTACGGGATTAGTAATAACACGTGACGCAAGGACTCGAAGAGCTCGAAGGCTTGGCCTCTCGAGCCCTTCGATCGAGGAGAGCGAAAGGATCGAAGCTTGATCCTTTTGTTCCCTTTAAGCTATAAAGTATAAAGGTCTATATAATTAAGATGGATTTCCTTTATATAGAGCTTCATATTCAAAATCAATTATTTAATATACTCTACTATTAGTTATAAATTGTATATTGTGACCAAAAGGGTGTTTATAGACCAGCAATTGTATTTAACTTAGAATCTACAGGTGAAGAGCACCTGTAGATGGGGATAGCTACTCTATATATACACAAATGAATAGCCTAGCCGCAATGGCTAGGCAAAAAGAAGTCATATTTATTCCTCCAATGATCTTACTTTACCGATAACCATTGATACCTAGTACTTGTCCGGATCTGATCCTCAGGTCACCTAAATCGTATACTAATCTCGAGTAATCGTATCATGTGTGGACATGGTTAATGTACCTGAGGTTTCTTATATAATAAGGGTGGGAGGAAAGCAGGGATTTCCGTCACAAGGGCTCGAGAGGCCAAGCCTTCGAGCTCTTCGAGTCCTTGCGTCACGTGTTATTACTAATCCCGTGACCTAATTGTTACCTGTCGTAACACCACGTGATCTAGACGGCAAACCTCGTAGTAGTAAAGTCATTCCTTTTAACAATATATAATAATAATACTATAAATTTATTATAAACAAATTTATATATAAATCTTCTTTTTACAACTTTTAAACAGGAATTCAATAAAATTATTCAATAAAACTAAAATACCAGAAATTCTAATATATTTATACAAAGAAAATGTCACGAATCACGATTATTATAACACAATAAAAGCAAGTACGGCGGTTTGGGCCGCTGTTGCCGAGGGGGTCCTTATCGATAAGGAATCCTAGGACAAGTGTCCTAGGATAAAATGTGTCCCAGGATAATAATCATCCTAGGACAAACCATTTAGGCAACCGTGATGGCTTAGGACAAGTGTCCTAAGACATTATTCGTCCTAGGATAAACATCCTAGGATAATATTTGTCCCGGGACAATTATCCTAGGAGTTATATTATCCCAGGAGACGAATTGTCCCAGGATTAGTGTCCTGAGGCCAATATGAAATCACGTGACATGCTAGCTCTGCTAGCATTTAAGGAAACGACGAGTATATAGTTAAAATAATTTCTTAGTATAGGAGCTTCGTGCTCAACTTAGTTATCAATTAGTTTACCTACATTCTACTTGATCTAGTAACGACTTCACTTCCAAGTGAAGACAAGTGATAAAGCCTTAACCCACAACTACCAACCAGACGAAACCTTAGGCAGCCGCTGCCTCCAGTACAGCATCGTTACAGAAAAATAAGATTTTACCAAATACATCCAATATAAACAGATTTTCCGGCATAAAAATATCGATATAATAAGATTCTACTGTATCAAGAGAGCAGAAGATCGACTATCGCATCCGAGTTAACAGTAACAAAAACTTTCCACACAAAAAAGCAAAAGTATATATCTTTCGACACATTAGATGACCAGACTGGGGCACGATCCCAGGACCTTGTCCGTATTTAACATGTTTTAGGTGTTAAGGACACGTGATAACCAACTACACCATCCGGCCTATTGTTGTGTTGAGTGGCCCTTTTTTGGATATATATTTTCTACTCACAAATTCGAAAGTGGAAAATCAAAAAGGGCAAAATAAAAATGGTGGATTTGGTGGGGCAAGAAAAAGATGGGGGTTCTCTCGGCTCAACCCCTTCATCTCGGTTACCTAGTCTTTTTTTTTTTATCAAAAATTTTCACTTCAACCTAACACAACCCAGAATCTTATTGAAGCATTCTGGTTTTTTACTATTTCTTATTTTCTTGATCCACTTGTTCACTCGAGTATAAACAGTCTTAAGAGCCTCTAATCATACCACATCTTAAGATTTCCCTGCTGGCGCAATGGTAGCGCGCAAGACTTCTAAGTAGTATATCTACATTTGAATCAATCTTGAGGCTGTAGGTTCGAGCCCTACGTAGGGAGTCACCCTGAGATTCATCGGTTTGAATCCGTTGTTAGAAATCTAACTTTTAGCCATTTTAATAGTCGATAGGTGGATAGATAGATGGTTTTGTTTTTTTTAATTTAATGGTTTCTGAGAATATGTGTATTATATACATATATATATGTCCTATAAATAAAAATTAGAATTCGAAATGCTCTGGTAGGAGGCGATGATAGATAAAACACTTTTTATCAAAAATTCTTCTATCTGGCACAAGCTAGAAAGTATTTATCACAACCTGGTATGTAGCGAACAAACTACCAGACAAAAGAATAGAAACAAATCAGATCCCGCTAACCAAAATTCTCGCCTCCAAAATACCCAAAAAGATAATTTGATGAGAGTGGGATTCGAACCCACGCCTATTACTAGACCAGGAGGTTGTGAATAACCGTTTGTTAAGGGTTTGTCACCTTAACCTGGCGCCTTAGACCAACTCGGCCATCTCACCGTATTTGTTGAAGATGAAGGTGAATCTTGAATCTATATTGAGATTGTGGGTTGGAGTGGCACTAACCCCCACTTAGGAGGTTAGCGAGACCCATAACGTTAACCATCATAGAGGACTACAATGATTAATGGTCCTTGGTATGTAATGTTTAGTGGTATGGTTATCTTAGCTCTTACTTTTATAGGTGGTGCTTTTTTTGATATAGGAAGTTGTGCAGGTGGTGAAAGTTGGTAGAAGAGGGAATGCATATGGTATTAAATTAATATGAATTTTAACTGAGGGCTAGGTGAGGGCTATTCAATTTTAATGTCAAAACATAAACGGTACGAGGTGCTGAGGAGTAATTTAATCAGAGCAATAGTTTATACGGAGTAATCTTGTGGAAGTCTTAACAAGGAGTAGAAGTAACTGTAGTTAAAATTCACCATACACGATTAAACACAATATTTCCTCGTCTATCATATGCATAAAGAGCGCTTCATCGGCCCTCGCGTCTCTTTTCGACCCCATATAGAACATACAAACTGTTCTATGAGCTAGAGCTTTATGGTAACGTTCCATTCCTTAAATCATGCAAATCGTTCGATACCATGACTTTCGATAGTGAATAACTAATGGTCAGCAACCCACTGCTTCACTGCATTAAAATCCCCGCATTTATGTTGCGTAAATACCTACGTAGTTGGATATACTAGATCCACCTTGGACCTTTCATCAAGATATTCTATTGCTTCAGACAAGAAGAATTTACAACTTGAAATCCTGGAAGCTAGGGCGTTGGATATTTTTTCGTCCAGGCATATTAATTATGGCACGGCACAAGTGTCTGTATCACAAGTGAACTATGACTAGTCAGTATCCTCACCCAAACATATTCAAAAAAGTATTGATATAAGACCTCCGCAGCCGCTATTATATAACCACCAGCAACTTCCAGTACTAGTTTGACTGAGTAATCCGCTTTAGCACCAAGTGCGTGAGGAGCTTTCCCAAAATGTAGATTATATCTCCTATTAGAGTTTAGTTCAAGCATAAAACGATTGAGTATTGATCATCCTATACACAACATTATCTAAAAATTTCACTGATTTCCTGATTTGGACAACCTTCAAACATTGAACATTGCAAACTTTGAATCGATGATTTATATACAAATTTCTGTCACTTTGTCTCGGATCTAGATAATTACACCAAAATTAAACCATCCATCCTCATATAGAAACCAAATATAAAACCCAATACACCCACAGTCAATACATATACATATACATACAAACAAAATCCCCAAAACAAATCAAAGCCTAAACCTCTATAACTAAAACTAGAAGTATAACCATAACCTAGGAAAAATTAATACAAAACCACCTCCAAAGTTCAAAGTCTAAAGTCTAAACTTCGAAATTCAAATTCCCTAAAGCCAATGCAAGCAAGCCAACAATCCAAATGTCCACATAAATTCAAATTTAAACCTAAACTCCCTTTACCCTTCCTTTACCCCAAAACTAGACATATTGAATATCAAACATTGATATTAACTCTAAATCTAGGTCCGGTTCCATCTCAGATCTATATTCCGTCTTAGATCAAGGTGCAATAACAAATAATATTTCCCCATCTCGAACAATTCCCTCTAGATCTTTCTTACACTCCTTCATTCCTCCATTCCTATATTTCTAAACTCTGCTCTTTCATTCAATTATAGATAGATAGAAGTCATTATATATATGCATGTATATACCTAGCTACCATTCTTTATATCACCTAATGCATCCTTCTCCATGCCCCATCACCGCAGTTCCTTATACTTTACTTACCTCATCTCATCATCGTCATCTCATCCCATCCTATCTCACATCCCCTCCATACCACAAACTCATCACCTACACCCCAACAACAAAAAAAGACGAAGGAAAGAATCTTACAATCAGAAATATCTACTTTCGTTGTCCAACCCATCACTATCTCTATCATAAAACAAGTATTCTATTCAATTCTATTCTATTCATTCTAATTATACACTAATTAATTACTAGTACCTATTAATCTAATGGATATCTATACTATCTATACTACCAATCTACTACTCTATTACTAAAATATAAATACTCTATAACAAAAACAAAAGTCATACAGTAACTACTTAGGTATTATACAATACTTTTCTAACTCTAGTCAGTAAAAGTAAGCAAGCGCCTTCCTCTTCAATCCCACGAGTCCCATCAATGACCGTCCAAGCCAAGTATCCATATATTCGAGTACTCAGTACACCAACCAAAAATATATACCTAATCCTTATCCGAGTAACCCAAATAACAAGTCATGCCACTATGAATTCCCTAAGCCATCAACCTCTAAAGAAACATTCCACCACTTTCCTCCATCCCACTAACATTCCTCGCACTCCCAATCCCATCCTCGCACATACTCCCCCCTGCTAAAGTCCCCACACTAGCAATTCTCCTACGTCTACTACTCAAAAACAAATCCACCATCTGTTTACTGCCCAACTGCAATTGATGTTGATCCACGCCTGATCCAGCATTCAGACCTACACCACAACACTCAACCCCATAACCATCATCTAGTCCTCCTACCCTCTCATTTTCTCTTCCTCCCGCTCTTTCTCTCCTCCTCCCAGTTCCAGATCCAGTTCCATTTGCACTCCCCAGACCAGTACTTCCAAATTGTCTCTCCACCGCTGCTCCTATCCCTGTACCCGGACTGCTTTGCGGTGTATAATTATACACCGGTCTCCCTGTTCTCTTGACCAATTTCGCTGGACTAGTGGCACTCGCACTCGTATCGAAACTCTTAACACTTCTTATACTCTTAGAACTTCTCAATGTCGCATTCGATACGTTTCGTTTATGAAGTACATTGCGATTACTAGCGCTTTGGTTTTCGACACCATGATTAGGTGCTATTGGTGTGCTACTCAAAGTTGCAGATGAGAGGCGCTTTTGCAAGACGTTGCGACCATTTACGCTAGGATTCCGAGTCTGAGTGACGGAACCCGGTGGAGTTGGTGAGTATTGAGAAGCCGAGGTACTTTTTAGACTTGCCTTGCTTTGGGTTGGTCTTAATGTAGATCTAAGGGGAATAGGAGGTGGTAATGGTGGTGCAAGAGGAATATCGAATGATTTATTGTTGCCGACATGTGTATTTTCAGCCAAAGATGTTGTGGAACGATTTTTCAATATCGGCTTTAAAAGAACTTGGCCATTACCCGAAAGAAGATTTTGTTGAACTAGACCAAGCGGTTGTTTGCCAACAGCGATCTTTTTCTGCGCAATATCCGTGTCATCATCAGCCATTTGAGCGTATTCTCTCCTATGCGCAATGTGATATGAACTTGGCATCGTTGGAGTGGGTGATAATGAACGTTCAATGTTGCTAACGCTGACTCGATTCTTGCCTTCTGGTCTTTCCAATCTCGCGACTTCGGATGACATCCATTTTTTCCACTCGACCGAGCCTCCTGAATTATCACCTCGTTGCCTGTGATGAGTTGGACGATAGGTGGTGCTATTGATAATGACGGCACCACCAGCACTTGGGCTCTCGACAGGTAGTAACGGCATCCGTACATTTGAGAGTGGAACGGAGGAATCACTACCCATAGCCTCGGAAAGATTACGGCCAACACTTCGGGAGTAAACACTCTCACTGTAGGCATCATCATCTACCGACGCTGTTCTCACTTTGGCTAAACCATGAGCTGTTGTGTGGAGTATGCTTCGCACCGGCGACCCCCTTCTAGCCATGGAGTCATCGCTGGCAATGGCAGAATTGTCACTTCCCGCCAGCGCTCGACGATATGGACTTGTATTTCCGACTCTAACTATCTTAAAGGTTGAGCCTCCGAAGAATGTAGACCTTGCCTCGCGGATGACCTTTGTGCTTGGCACTATAGGATCGTCCCGTTGGGCAACTTGCTGGGGAGTGAGACCTGATGGGTCTTGCACTGGGGAATATAGGGCATCTATATTGGCCAAGGCACGTCCCCGTGCAGACTCTGAGCTATGTACATAACGTCGCTGGTCATAGGAGCTGCCATGGTTTGATTCTGGGTGTGAAGAAAACACGTCGTCTTGGGTTTCAAGTTGCTTGTCATACAACGGTAAATCTGCAGAATTGAATTGATGCGCGCCGCCAACTACCTGATCAGAAATATCTTCAGTCCTATCAGTGAAAGCAACATTATTTGAATGGTATACTTGAGGATATTGATTTTGACATTGATTGCTCGGATCACAGTCCGGAGGTACTTGTCGGATCCATGGCTTAGACTGGGGGAGAGGATTGGTAAAGGAGCTACTATGTCTAGGGACTTTCTCTGCTCTGAGAGTTTCGGTACTAGCTTTCTTTGACTTTGCGAGTATTGCTTCTGGACTGTTCTCGTCGAGACGCTTCATTAAAGCAGAGCAAAGTCTGGCGCTGTCCACGCCTCCTGGTCTAATTGGCTGAGCATAACCGGGGCGATGAAATGCAGGATAAGCGGGATGTTGATTCTTTACATTTGGGCGATGAAAGGCCCCTTTAGAAATATGTGTACCTGATTCATTGATAATAGAAAGTCTTTGATCTCTGCTAGGCGGGGGACGTAACCCTTGACTCGTGACCGTGTTGTTTGCCGTACTATTCGTCCAGCTTGTTACTCTGGACTTTTCGTCACTATTGTCACTTCGAAAGCTGCGAATACTACCACTTTGCGACCTGAGTCTCTGACTTGAAGCAATAGCACGTAATGATGGGACCCGAGCCGCTACATGAGCGAATGCGGCCTCATCGGGTCTAGGAATATCGAGGAATGACTCATGGTCTGGTGATAATTGTCCAGCATACTCTCGGACATGAGTCTCAATAGCCTCAACCTGCTGGTTGGGGATAACGACAGGCTCTTCCTTGTTACGTCCAAAGACTTTCCGCAATCTACTCTTCAATCCCTGGGATACTTTACGAGCTTTCGCCCTAAGTCCGCCTTCCTTTATAGATTCAGCCGAAGCAAATGTAGCTGCAGACTTCCCGCTGCTGCTTCGAACAGACTTTCGAAAAGGCTTTGCTTGTCGTTGTGCTTTTGATCTGAAAAGGAAAGACGGCTGCTCCCGAAGTCTTTGCTGGGTGGCTTGAGCAAAAAACCTGTCTCTGGCCATTTGAACGGCATCATCGTTTCTTTCAGATGATGTGGAAGACTTGAAGTAGTCTCGTCCGCCTCGGAGAAAGCTCATTGATTTGGGAGCTCGCAAGGGAGCATCATTTTCCTGAGTATGCGGAGTGGACGAAAAATTAGTGCGGTCTGGGCTACCATTACTGTAGAAGACATTGGATGGCGCCGACAAGGGGCTAAACATGGACTTTGACTTTCTGATCCGCCGATAAGAAGATGGTGTCGAGGCTACATCATCCTCTTGTGTATAATATTCATCGAAAGCTAAGTTTGTAACGTAATTATGAGCGGCATAATCCTGAATAGGTGCCTTGCCAATAGAAGCCTTGCCAATTGAAGAAGAACGGCTTGGTGGACGATATACGGCTGGGACCGGTGCATTCGTGGTCATCGCAATAGGCCTTAAAGTGGCAGTACTTGGCTTGTGGATTAATGCTGGAGGCTCCGTTCTTTTTCCTGTCGACTGACGCCTTTTGACTGCATTGGGCCCTGCAAACCTAACACTTTGCTGCCGTCTAAGCCCTGTGTTATCGAGATTTGCACAACTAATCTGTTGACTCGAACGAGATTGGTTTCCTTGGCCTGTGCTGTGGTTTCGTGAAAGCCCATTCATGTTTCCATAAGTAGTGCTGTTCCTTTCTTGGGCTCGGTTGAAAGCATACATTGCTGCGGCATGAGCATGCATACGAGACTCTTCAGGGTCGACAGGATCGTGTTTTGGGTAGACTGATGATGTTGATTTGCTTCGACTAGGTCGACTAGAACTGTTTCGCCGAAGCATATCCCTTATGCAATGCTTACAAAATGAGGTAAACTTGAATGAATCGAAATTAAATGTGTGATACAGCTATTACATGCATGCATGTATTAACCAAAAGTTGACTGAACCAAAAATTGTGAATGAACGAATTTCCATAGAAGACGAGGCACGATATTTGAAGAATGATAAGGTGACTGGACCATACAAGGAAAGGCAAGAGCTCTTACCATCAACGCTGGTCGAGGAAAGAGCCATGGAGAGAATAGTCGCTGGCGACTGCTTTCAGCCAGTCTCAAGAAACACATTTCGGAAGTCACCACATCGATAGTGTCATGAAGAGCATGCTTGTTATTAGAAATAATGAGTTGTTACAATTTAATATAAATACTGGTCTATTAAGTCTTACGACGCGAGACCCCCTAATGTTCCTAGACGCAGACGCAATGAAAAACCCTGTAATCAAAAGATGCATATGGAGACATCCATCCGGCCCAATTCCATGACCATCATAACAAAGTGAAAGGAAATAGTGGAGGAGCATGTCCTCCAAGATCTATGCCAAAATGTGGCATCAAGCCGTATTTAAATCTAAGAGCTGAACTCCTCGAAAAACTCGCTGATCTCCTCATCAACGATCTTTTGAATCTTCTTAGAGAGCTCCTCGGTCTTGGAGACGATAGACTCGCCCCCCTTAACAACCTTACCAGAGAGCATGTTGAAGTCATTCTCGATGGCCTTCTCCAACAACTCAACAGTTGTTGGAACTTTCTTGGATGCCTTGGCAGCGTATCCACCAGCCTTGATGATAGAGGTGTAGTTGGAAGATCCACCACCGTTCCATGCAAGGATGTTCTTGGTGTTGGATGGAACATCAGAGAGAGCACCCTCAGTTGCAACAGAGAGAAGGTTCTCCTTCATCTTCTTGGGGGTAATCTCAGCAACGGCGTAAGCAGAGTCACTGGATGGTTGAAGAGAAAGGTAGTAGGCCAAGAGACCACAGATGTGGGGAGAGGCCATGGAAGTACCAGAGATGGTGTTGACGGCATATTTGCTACCAATCCAGGTTGAGAGAATGCTCAAACCAGGAGCAAAGATGTCGTTGCAAGTACCGTAGTTGGAGAAGTAGGCACGGGAATCATCGACAGCGGAAGCACCGACAGTGATGGCGTTCTCGGCAGCAGCAGGGGAGTAGTTGCAAGAATCGGCGTTGTCGTTACCAGCGGCGACTGCGAAGTGAATACCAGCAGCGACGGCACCGTTAACAGCACGATCAAGAGCAGGAGACTTGCCACCACCAAGGGACATGTTGGCAACAGAACCCTTGAAGCCTTTCTTGCCCTCCTTAACCTTCTTAGTGTGGGAGTTGGCAGCCCACTCAACACCCTTTACAACATCTGCCATGGTACCAGAACCATTGGATCTGAGTACCTTGACGGCGTAGACGTTGGCCTTCTTGGCAACACCATATTTCTTACCAGCGACGGTACCGGAGCAATGAGTTCCGTGTCCATTTCCATCCTCATCAGCATCGCCAGCTGGGATAGTCTTACCCCAGTGTGCACGACCTTCGAAATCAACGTGTTCAGTGTTGGTTCCGGTGTCAATGACGTAGGCATCGACTCCCTCACCCGCATCAGCGGCATACAAGTATTTGTTGAATGTGCCGAAGCTCAAGCTATCTCTGTGGGAGATACGAGCCAAACCCCAAGGGGCATTCTTCTCGATCTCACCCTCGCTATCCCCTAATGTGTGTACGATGGAATCTTTCTCAACGTATTCGACCTGCAAGAGAATTGGTTAGCACAACTGTTGCGTAAATTGAATATACCAAGGATTGAGAATGATGAGCCATCACGTGCGACCTTGCCGCTTACGTGTGTACCAAGAAGGTTGAGTCAACAACAATGGGCCCGTAAGCCGTAGCATCAAGATAAGGGGCAAACATGTAGATAAGGATGGCTTCCATCCGGTTGGAACCGAATTGAAGATAGGAAACACGCCATCGCGGCGGAAAAGAAAGAAGAGTTTGTACTTACATCAGGATGTCTTCGGACTTCTTCAATGACAGAGTCATCAAAGTGACCTGAGTAACCCAGGAAGTCACCGGCAATGTTATATGTGTGCTTCAGACCCTCGAAGATATCGGTGGTAATAGGGAATTGTCCTCTCTTTCGGAGCTCGGTTCGTTGAGCTTCACCGTTTGAGTGGATGTCTTGAACCCAGCTGTGATGCTCAGTGGCAGAGGCCTCGGTGACGTGCTTCTTGAATACAACAATGTAGGAGTCTGGGACTGCTACAGAGTTTGATGATGAAAGGAGAGGAGCAACACCTTCGTGAATGGTTTCAGTGCTGAATGTTGGCGCTGAGGAAGCCAACAGCGGCAAAAGCGACAAGCTGACGAGCCCACGCATTATGAATAGATGAGATAAGAAGCTGATGGTCTACCTGCGACTTTCAATGAAAGAGAAAACAAAGATTCTATGTGAGGATTGATTGATTATTTAAAGAAGATAAGACTGATGGATGAAGAACAGTTATTAAAGCTGTCTTCGAGATAGTATTGATGGAAGGAAGGAGGAGATGATGATTGAGGGTGAGAGAGTTGTTGATGTACTTGCGAAGGTCGGGGAACCGACAAAGGTGCACTAGGCAACTACGGGGGTGGTGGTTTTGGACTAAGCTACTTTGAGCATTAGCGTCTTAGTTTATCAATGACGATTCTGACGAATGGATCACGCAGACAAAGTTGGCAAAGCGATAAGAGAAGAGAGTGAAGAAAGGGAAAGGAAAGGGTCCGTCCTAAGGGTAAAAGGTGTGGCTGTTTTGGTATGGGTGTTTGGGTAAGAAAGCTATCGTAGCTCTAGTAAATGATGAGGGTGTGAGGCAAATAAAGCAAATAAAGTGTAAATCATGTACTCCGTACGGACTACTCTACCGCGTAAATAATGCAAAGGGATGGATAGATCAATGGATCCTAGATCCTGTTTTGTCTTACTTTTCTAGTTCTAGTCTCTCTATCGGGTGGTTCTCCCCCGTACTTTTGGACCTCTTAGAACTGGGAGTTTTGGATACCGGTATGGGTATGAGGTATCGTGATCGATAAGTCGTGTTTATCTATCTATGATTGATTGTGATGTTGAGGATGCAGTGAAACTCGAAATGGTATACAGTTATATGGGAAATGTAACGAGATGGCGGTTAATTCCAAAGGTGCATATTTTAATCTATCCATAGAAATGAAGGATCCCTTGATGTGATTTATACCGCGGCAATCATGTACTCCATACCTACCTAAGTAAGCCCTTCCTTTGAATCATCGAATCATCGAATAGGAAGAAATGATCCGCGGGTTTTAAATCAAACCTTCCAGTCATCCAGCTTTTGAGCTTCCAAGGCCTTGTTCGTAGTTGCTTTATCATTTCATTATCCAACCTGAAGGCTACCAACAGCTTGCGCTTGCTTTCAGGGTCTTGGGTCTTGGTCCCATACGTCCATACGTAGCTAGCTAGCTAACCAGGTACATGCCTAGTACAGTAGTGCACACTCCGTACTATTATTATTAAGCTGGCTGGGGCTCCACATCTTACGAGTAATGAATGCATCATTCAGGTACGAGAAGCAGCGGAACTCGGGGTCAATCAGCATATCTACCAATACCGAAACAAGTGCCTACTAAGTAGCTAACTAGCTGTTCGAACAACAAGGCGGTGTCCTTTATCATACTTTCCTGTTTCATTCGGTGTGGCTTTCTTAGGGATATGAATCATATGACTGATCATTGATAGCAGGATGATATAGATTAAAGCAATCCACAACTCGTCAATCCATTCGGTGTGGCTTTCCTCATGATATGATTGATGATTTGATTGATTGTTGATGGCAGTGTTACTGCAAAGAAACCCACACGATCAAATTGAAACGGTCAGCCTCGCACGAGACCATTCAAAGATATGCATCTATCTAGTCATCGCATACCTCCTATCTATCTATCTATCCATTCTTCCATCCATCCTTCCTTCCTTCCTTCCTTCCTATCTATCTATTACCCGTATTTGCTGTATATCTCTATATCACCTATCTATCATTCTAAATTCACCCCCCTTAGTGAGACAGTCTCTGCATGATTTCGATCACTATTTCTATCAATATTCCAACATTATAACTAGTGATTGAGTCAGAAGCACTGGGCATGTGTCAACGCACATTCCCTCTGGCTTCCGGCTTCGGGCTGATGTTCAATAAGTCCGTAGAGCTTACACGTGATTCTCCCTTGATATTGATAGCTCATAGCTCATAGCTCCGAAAGGGGGTTTCTATATGGCTGCCGGAATGGTAAACCAAAAAATTGTATCACGACCATGATTTTTTAACTTCGATGCAAACGGATATTTCTAAAATTTACAATCTTTGAGAAAAGACGTTAACAGTTGTTCCTTCGTAGACTTTCTTCTCTCTTAAAAATATGGCTCACCATCCAGATTTAGGCACTAGTTTTGAGGCTACAACTTTTAAGCTGGCGAGGTCATTGGCGATAATGTACATAAGGCTGACACCATGAAATTGAGTGAATAGCAACACTTTGGAGCAATCTACAATGAACTCATGGTAATCTGGCATTTGAAATACCTCTCGCTGAATCCGCTCTCTATTTCCTCAATTCCCTTCCCAAGTATCAAAATTGGCCGTCAACAAGGTTTCCTGTATCCCCACTTCGCGTACCAGTATCAAACAAAGCCCAGCTTCGACGAAAGTCAACCTTGATCGCACCCTAGAGCCCAACATTTCAGAATAACACAGGATCGAAACGAAGTTCTCGAAAATCGGAGTGAGTGCAATAACTAATGCGGGACAGGCAGGAAGGTTGATCCCACAAGCTGGACATAGGCGGGGCGGAATATGTCGACACGAGGCCGGAGACATCGCTCGTCGACTGCGGCTTCAACTCCACCTGAAGCAACTAAGGCTACCGCAGAACTACAAATTCTTCTAGATGATTTGTCTACGGGCCTCCAAAAGCGCGTCGAAGATGCATATCCCGATCTGCCATCAATTGTTGAGCAGGTTCAGGCTATTCGAGTCTTTCTAATAGCATCCTCGCAAACATCGCGATCAAAAGATGACTTTCGACATCTTCATGGATATCAAATTTTGTTGAGCACCCTTCGAGCGTTTTCGGGATTCTATCATCCTTCCAAACGGAATCAGCAGGATAAAGTTCGACTCTTCGACCTTCTCGAAAACATATTGAGGGTGTTGGCACAAACATTTCGGGATCATTATGGGAATAGGAGATATTTCAAGCGTCGAGTCGAGGGGGGTGGGTGGGCTGCATTAGAGCAAATCATAGCTAGCATTGGTATCGGTGGTAGTGAGTCAGATGTATGGACTGAAGCGCAGCTCTTTGGGCGGCTTCTTGCATTCGCTTTGGACGACAAAAGGTTGGAGACTTTATGTCAAATTGCCGCTGAATGCCATCCGTCAAGAATCGAGTCAAACGATCTCGCAGTATCCGAAGATGTCAAAGACACGCCAATTGCACCCCAAGATCCAGAATTTAGGCCAGAAAACTTGCAGAGCGATGAACAAATTCTCCAATTGGTGGAGACTCGTTTACAAGGCATTCTGCGCGAGAGCTCCTTGCTACACCATGCAGATATTGTTCCAGTTATTATTGACTTCTGGAAGACCATACCTCGAGTGCCAAACGTACCGGTAAATCCAGCTGCATTGGTGGTTATACTAACATTGTCAAAAATTTCTTCAATCTCAAATCATAGTTTGTTGGCTTTGCATTCGACAGGAGTATTATCTACCCTGCTTCCGCTTGCTTTCGATAATGATTCTTCCTTTGCTGCCACCGAGAGACAGGCCGTTGAAAACTTGTGCGGTTCTTTGATGTCTCTAGGTATTAGCTCCTTGAATGATGCCCAATATCTAGTGTCTAGCCAGTCTCCTATTGCTAGCGAATTCTTGCTTCGTACGATGAAGAAATCTCACACACCTTCATATATCCAATTTGACCTTTCTTTAAATGGCTATGCTTCAATAGAACTTCCCACTCTAGCAAGGTCTTTTCCACCTCCCTCGACAGTGGGAGGCTATACATTCACAGCCTGGATATTTGTGGATAAGTTTGATCCAAATTCTCACACAACTATCTTCGGAGCCTACGATGAGACTCAGACCTGTTTTCTACTAGCGTACCTCGAGCAGGATACTCACAATTTTATTCTACAAACATCAATTTCCTCGTCGCGACCTAGTGTCAGGTTCAAATCGACAACTTTTCAAGAGCGCCGTTGGTATCATATCGCAATCGTGCATCGACGTCCTAGAACGATGACTTCAAGTAAAGCAATTCTTTATGTCGATGGAGAATTTGCGGAACAAGTCAAATGTCAATATCCGGCTCCTCCGCCGCTTGCAAATGCTAGCACAGATAGTTTTGCCTCGTTCACCTCAACTAGTGCGAAGACACACCCAGTCCAGGCATTCCTTGGAACTCCACAGGATCTTTCTACTCGCCTCGGGCGCGGCGTTGTCTTTTCTCGTTGGTCTTTGGCTTCAGCACATCTTATTGAGGATGTGATCAGCGATGATTTGGTAGCTGTTTACTATCGTTTAGGGCCACGATACAATGGAAATTTTCAAGACTGTATGGGATCGTTTCAAACATACGAGGCTTCTGCAGCTTTGGGAATGCGTCAGGAACTCATGCACCCAGGAAAGGAGGAAAATTCGGATATCCTCAACGCTATACGTGGAAAGGCTAGTGTATTAGTACCGGAGTCTCGTATCATACTAAGTATTCTACCCACTGCTATTCTAGGAGAGGAAGATCGGCTCAAAGGGCCAGAATCTCAACTTCTAAGGGGGCTAAATCGGACAGCCTCGAACAACTTATTTCAATTTACACATAATAGCGGTACCTCTGTAGCTATCAATGGATCTACTCCCGCTATCAATGAAGCGCTGACTAGAGCCCACGGCACTGCAATTCTAACAGGGGAGCCAGTCGTTATTGTTCCACAAGCTTTGGATGATGCAATGTGGAGGCTGGGAGGGTTCACCACAATTGGACTGAAGCTAGTCGAAGCCGCCAACACAAAAGAAAGCATTGTTCGAGCCGTTGAAAATCTGTTTGAGAGCATCAACGCAAGTTGGCGTAACAGCGAGGCCATGGAACGAGAGAATGGCTACGCAATACTGGGCGCACTTCTGCGTGGCAAGATGGGTGCCGGAACTGTCATTTCGACACGGACGGGTGGCTCTGGCAACACAAATATGAGCGAAGATGATCGCGAAAAACTTGGATTTCAACTACTGAGCTTGGTACTAGATTTTGTTGGCTATAGCCACGAGAGACCCGAGGAATCATTTATCATAAACCCTCTTGCATATCGGATACTACTTGTTGACTTTGACATGTGGCGGAAGACTGCTTCAATAACTCAACGGTTATACTATAAACAGTTCATTACGTTTGGTGTTAACAGTAAATATCACGAGTTCAATTCCCGACGCCTATTTCGAATGCGTAAGTTTATTATACGTAGTCACCATGATTACCCTCGCTAATTCTTTGCAGGAATCGTGAAAAGATTTCTTGATGCTCTAAAGGCTGAATTGTTCCCTGTGGAAGTGTTTTCTTCTTTCATGGAAGCACTCACAAGTTTAGTGAAATGCAATATGACAGCCGAAGTCTTCCGCTCTCTTGCTCTTTTTATCACTTATGCATATCACAAGCCGACAAGTTCTGCTTCGAGAACGCCAAAGAATCCTGGATTGACGATTCCTATACGATCTGGCACAATATCAAAAGGTCCAAGAAGACCAACCATCAGCACCGTATTCGATTTGAATGAAATGGTCTCGCCGATAATGACCAAGAGACAGCTTGGTAATCGAGTGCTTGAAATGTACACGGAGCTTCTGTGTGAGAAAGGCACCACGTCAAACATTCGAAAATTTGCTAGGACTGTGACAAATAAGGTATTTACTCCAGAACGGTGTGATTGAAAACTATCTCTAACCTTGTCAGTGGCTGTTACATCTCTTGACAGAAGATGATCCACAAGTCGTGGTCCTTGGATCGAAGATATTAGCCCGTCTCTTAGTTGTTCATGGGTCCAGCTATGCATCAAAATTCTCGAGTAAAACAGGAGGCTTTATTATTATGCGACATAGATGAAGAGG
>NW_001820832.1:492843-493760 GCF_000146945.2 Sclerotinia sclerotiorum 1980 UF-70
TGATACTAATAGTATGAATGGACATTAGTCCGAGTCGCGGACGATAATATAACTCTAGCAAAGTAAAGCAAAGCTTAGCAAATCACACAGCGAGGGAGAGAATTGATTATATATCATGATAACCCACTCCATACATAGAACAGCATGGCGCGGTATGGTCTCCAAATCCCCAATTTACCTAGAATAAAAGAACAAAAGACGTGATGGTCAAACACGGGAGGCGTAAGGCGTACTTTTCTTTCCATCGTTGGTACTTTTTCTCTCCTGGGGGTGGTTTGTTTTTGTTTTTTTGTTTTTGGTTGTGGTTGTGGTTTTAAAATGGAAATACATGATTTAGTTAGTATATACTCGCTGGTTTTCTTTTTTCTCTTCTCTTCTGGGTCCTAGCGTAGCGGAGCGTTTGTTAGCAGTGTATCGTATTGTGGATTTATTTGCTTGTAGACTTTTTGGGGGATCGTGGTTGAGTGAGTGGAGGTTTGGTGAGAGTTGAGTTGTGGGGTGGATGAGGCGAGGTGAGGGAATTGATTGGGAAAAATGTATGTATGTAGAATGTGTATAAGGTTGGTTGTAACTTGTGAGGAAATAGATCATACTCAGTGGGTACCTAGGTAGATAGATATCAAAAATGAGGAATTGTTGAAATGATTGGTTTTTTGATGGATGGATTGGTGGATGATTGATATTGCAAGGTCCTGCGTGAGTGGTCACTATGTTTTTGGTGTAGCACTTCGGCTTAATTCCGGCTAACACACATACACACCTCGCCACCCACCAAATCCCCGCCGGGAAAAAACATCTCAACCCCCAATCCAAATCGAAAATAAACCCAAAAACGTACATTCCCCAAATCGAAAAGTAAAAAAAACACAAAAAGAAGATATTTCCGAATCCGGGAATCGAACCCGGGGCTACTCGGT
>NW_001820832.1:493974-523885 GCF_000146945.2 Sclerotinia sclerotiorum 1980 UF-70
AACATCTTAAAGCACCAAAGAGCACAACAAGATCAACAAGATAATTTTGCTTTTCTCGTTTCTACATTTTCCAGGATGGATCGAGAGCTTCATAGGCCTTGTGCAGTTTTTGATAGTGGTGTTCCCTCAAAGTGGAAATTGGACCGGACCGAGGGTCGTAACCGTATGCGTCTTCGTATGGTGCCCGATCGTGCTGCTCCGACTTATGATTACAAACCGAAAAGACGTCCCACGGAGACAAATACAAACGATGTTTTGCAGGTAAACACGAAAACTGGCGGTCTCGCCCCGGCTCAGAACCTTGATTCAACGTCCAGCTCTGCAGTATCACCACCTGGAGACCCTGAGAGTCAAAATGGATCCGAGGTGAAGACTGAGAATCCATCAGAGGAAGAATCAGGTGAAATACACGATAGTGTTGTTCAAGAAGAAGACTTTGAACTTGTTGATGATCCTAATGACCCTGGCGATGGTGATGATGGATTTGAGGACAAAAATCGAAAGGTCATGCGCAGTCTTCAAAGAGGAGATTCGGTGCAACATGTTTTTAATATTTCTCGAATCATTGGACTCGAGGCAGTTGAGGGCTTATTGATTCTAGGCAAAGATTCCCTCTACTTGATTGATAATGTCTTCCAAAGATCTGACGGAGAAATCGTGAACGTTGCGATGGCTCCCAAAGAGGAAAGGGATCCTTATCTACAGATGATTGCTGGTCACAAGGCGAATGAGAAAACAACGCAAGCCCTCAGAACTGAGCAAGAATCGAGAAGTTGGAAGTGGAGCGATGTCATCAGTATTTCTAAACGTCGTTTTCTGTTTCGAGATGTTGCTGTGGAAGTCTTCTTCACGGATGGTCGTAGTTATCTACTTACAGCCATTTCGGCCACGCTTAGGGATGATCTCTTTGCCAGGCTCTCCTCAAAGGCTCCACATACCAGTGGTAATTCCGTTTTACCAAATCCAGAAGATGGTTGGCGTCTTGAGGCTCTCAAAGTATCGGATGACGCACCTGCTACTTTTGGTTCCAAATTTGGTAACATCTTCAATTCTTCTGCTTGGAACCCAGCAATGCGACGATGGGCAAAAGGGGAAATCTCGAATTTTCACTATCTAATGCTCGTCAACACAATGGCTGGTCGTACTTTCAACGATCTTACACAATATCCTGTCTTCCCTTGGGTTCTGGCCGATTACACGAGCGAAGAGCTGGATCTCAACAATCCTGCTTCATTCCGAGACCTCACGAAACCTATGGGTGCGCAGCACAACTCACGTCAAGCAGACTTCATTGAGAGATATAAAACATTTGCGGAAATGGACAACACTACACCTGCCTTTCATTATGGAACCCATTACTCGTCAGCCATGATCGTTACATCATATTTGATCAGACTTCAACCTTTCGTCCAATCATACCTGCTACTTCAAGGTGGTAACTTCGACCATCCTGATCGTTTATTCTATTCGATTGCGAAAGCTTGGGACTCTGCATCTAGAAATAACATGTCTGATGTGAGGGAGCTCATACCAGAATTCTTTTACCTTCCAGAGTTCCTTACAAATAATAATGGGTACAATTTCGGCTTACGACAAGGGGACGGTGGAGGTATAGATACTGTTGCCCTTCCGCCGTGGGCTAAAGGCGATCCAAAAATATTCATTGCCAAACATCGCGAGGCTTTAGAAAGCCCGTACGTGAGTAAGTATCTACACCAGTGGATTGATCTTATTTTTGGTTGCAAGCAACGCGGAGAAGCCGCTGTTGAAAGTGTGAACGTATTCCACCATCTTTCATATCATGGTGCAAAGAACCTTGATACCATCGAAGATCCTATCGAAAGACTAGCTACGATTGGAATTATTCATAACTTTGGTCAAACCCCTCATCAGGTCTTTACCAAACCTCATCAATCTCGAGAAGATATGCGTCAAAGACCGAGACGACTTGACACTTCAGCTGAATTTCTAACACGTCTACCATTTCCCTTGATCGAAAGTCACGAACGTGTCGCATCACTCATTTACTCGGCCAAGTTAGATCGACTTCTTTGCTCTACAGCATTCCGCCTCAATCTTCCTCCAACGTATGATAAATACTTAGAATGGGGTTTCGCCGACAACAGCGTCCGATTCTACTTCAACGACTCCAAAAAGCTCGCTGGTCTTTTTGAGAACCTTCATCAAGGACAACTATCTACCGTCATTTTTGCATCCTCACAAACTCTCATCACAGCTGGTGAAGATTGTGTAATTTCCGCGCATACAATCATGACTTCACCATCTAAACATGTTGATCTTCAACCACGCTCGTCTCTCTTCGGACACAAAACACCAGTCACTACTCTTGCAGTCAGTAAATCCTTCAGTACAATGCTTAGCGCATCTTCCGATGGCCTCGTACTTCTCTGGGATCTAAATCGCTTGGAATTCGTCCGCAAACTCACTCATGGTCGGCCTGTAGAATGCGCGCGCATTAATGATGTAAGTGGGGATATTATGTTATGTCGCGGCCAAAAAGTTGCTCTTTATACCTTAAACGGAGAAGCACTTCTCGAGCAAAGTGTATGCGCAGATCTAGGACATGATGATTATATACATAGCTGTGCATTCTACGAAGGTACTGGAAATGAGTGGCTGGAGAGAACATTAATATTCACGGGTCATAAGAGGGGAATAGTATGTATATGGCGAAAAGTTGTGGGTAAAAATAGTGGGAAATGGGAGTTGGAGTTGGTGAAGAGGTTGGATCATGTGGATGAAGTAAGGAGGGATGTTAGTGTCAATAGATCTACAGGCGCGCATGGAAGAGTTACGACGGTGAATGGAAATGTAGAAGCGGGTATAAGTTGTGTGGTGCCGATGGAGAAGGGGGTTTATACTGGAGATGAAGACGGGAGAGTGGTGAGTTTTTTTCTTTTCGTCTTTACTCTTTGTCTACCTAATTGTGGATTGAAACTAATCATGATACTAATAGTATGAATGGACATTAGTCCAACGCGAACGATAATATAACTCTAGCAAAGTAAAGCAAAGCAAAGCAAATCACACAGCGAGGTATAGAATTGATTATATATCATGATAACCCACTCCATACATAGAACAGCATGGCGCGGTATGGTCTCCAAATCCCCAATTTACCTAGAATAAAAGAACAAAAGACGTGATGGTCAAACACGGGAGGCGTAAGGCGTACTTTTCTTTCCATCGTTGGTACTTTTTCTCTCCTGGGGGTGGTTTGTTTTTGTTTTTTTGTTTTTGGTTGTGGTTGTGGTTTTAAAATGGAAATACATGATTTAGTTAGTATATACTCGCTGGTTTTCTTTTTTCTCTTCTCTTCTGGGTCCTAGCGTAGCGGAGCGTTTGTTAGCAGTGTATCGTATTGTGGATTTATTTGCTTGTAGACTTTTTGGGGGATCGTGGTTGAGTGAGTGGAGGTTTGGTGAGAGTTGAGTTGTGGGGTGGATGAGGCGAGGTGAGGGAATTGATTGGGAAAAATGTATGTATGTAGAATGTGTATAAGGTTGGTTGTAACTTGTGAGGAAATAGATCATACTCAGTGGGTACCTAGGTAGATAGATATCAAAAATGAGGAATTGTTGAAATGATTGGTTTTTTGATGGATGGATTGGTGGATGATTGATATTGCAAGGTCCTGCGTGAGTGGTCACTATGTTTTTGGTGTAGCACTTCGGCTTAATTCCGGCTAACACACATACACACCTCGCCACCCACCAAATCCCCGCCGGGAAAAAACATCTCAACCCCCAATCCAAATCGAAAATAAACCCAAAAACGTACATTCCCCAAATCGAAAAGTAAAAAAAACACAAAAAGAAGATATTTCCGAATCCGGGAATCGAACCCGGGGCTACTCGGTTCCTGGTACTCAACTGATGAACAGAAGAGCATTGAAAGCGAGTTATGTTAACCCCTACACTAATTCGGATGTTGTAGACTGTAAGGTCTTTGTTTGTTTGTTGTGGAGCGCTATGGAGTTTATAATTATATTGTTGCATGAGTGATCCGCGTAGTGTGTGGTGCAGGGTGGGGAAAGAAGTATGAGGGGTAGGAGGGGGTTTATGCTATTGGAGGACTTTTATTGAAGTGTGAGGGGTAGAGTGAGTGAGTAGAGGAGAGTTAGATTGCGGGGTTGTTTAATTATTCAATTATCGGTTGGTGATATATATATTTATAAATTAGATTAGATTAGGCTGTTTAGATGTGCGTAAGAGCTCGGGTAGCTTACTTGTTTTTCTGGGTGGGGATGGGGACGCTGTTGTGTATGTAGGTAGGTATGTATACCGGTATATGTGTGAATGAGATGAGTTCATGGCTATTTAACAGAATATTAGATGCAAGATTATTCGAGATTCGAAGACTGGACTTTTGAAAGTTTTGGGTTGGGGTACAATGTCAATGGCAACTTCCTAGGACGGTAATTGTCTATGGTTACGAATACTCCTAAACTACCATTCGATCTGATTTTCACGAAGAAAATAAATATCAACAATCTCATACCACATGATCATAAGCAGAAAAATGAAACAAAAGTGAATAACTAATCATTAATTCATTAACTAAACTTCTTCGCGCCCTAACCCCAACATTATATCTGCGGATTCTCACTCTCACTTCATTAACTAATCCCAGATCTCAACATTATGTATTTTGGATTCTCCCCTTCATCCATCCATTCATCCCTATCCCTCTACAAGTAACTGGCATCGACCCACCATTCGTTCAAGTATCTGCTTCCCAATACTGTTTCGATGGCAATGGGTGAAGTGATGGAAGAACTGAAGCTTGCTCGGGGTCCAGCGGCACCGGGTCCTGAGTTGTTGTATCTGGAAGGTGGTTAGTGTATTTCTTGTAGGATAGAAAATGGGAGAATGGACGAATGATCAAGATGATGACAGGATTGGGGCGGTAAATGAGAAGATCTCCAATGAAAAAAATCGGAAAGATGGAGATGAGAACTTACTCCTCAAAAACAACGTGATCAGTGTTTGGGGTGCTAGTAGACCAAGTACTCCATCCAGCAGCCTTAATGTTACTTCCCAAGTAGGTGTTTTGGAAAACGACTCTTGCATAGTCGGACCATGGGCGTCCCAAGTAGTTGTTGTTTGTAGCGACGGTAGAATTGATGTTGTCCACATTCGAGTTGTTAATCACATACCAAGATGGGTTAGTGTCGGAGGAACGTCCGGAAGCTGTGATACTTCCAGCGGCAATAGTACGGATATCGTTGTTCTCGAACCAGGCTTGAGCTGTTTGTCCGAAAATGAAATCGATGGCACCGACGACAAGACATTTGGCATAGAGTTGAGTACCGGTGTTGGCTAAGATGGTATCTTGATATCCAATGAATTGAGTAGCATAGTATCCTTGGTTTGTGGTGTCTATGAACAAGGGAGGTTAGTAATTGTGTCTGAAAGTGAGGTACATAGGAGATGAATCCTAGCAAAGAACCTATTCCATAATGTAGGTTAGAGAATAGTAAATCAGTTATCTTACGTGCAGAAATAGCGAGGTTTTGACCATTTGAGTTGACGTGACCGAATGTGTTTTGGATGATGAGGTTGTAGACTTTGGTGTTGGTGTTCCATTGACGTAAAGTAGCTGTCATATCATCGTTGATAGTATTTAGGAGAGCAAGGTTGTAGGTAAGAGTGACTTGGTTACCAGCATATGTGGTTGCATCTTCGGTATAACCCTGGATTGTGAGGTTGGATTGAAGGAGTGGGACGTAGACTTGTTCAGTGTAAACGCCGGGGTAGATGAAGAGATATTGATTGGCTGTGGTGGTGGTAGAGAGAGCATTTACACCTTGCTGAAAGGTGGTGTATGATCCTGGTGTAGCACCAGTCTTGTCGACTACGACAGCACCGGATGGCGCAGAAGTTCTGGCGGCTGCTCGTGCCTCTAAGACTGGAGCGGCAGAGACTCCCCCTAGAAGGGTGGCGGCCAAGGAAAGGATCGGGATGAGCGAATACATGATCGTCGAGTATGTAAAGGAAGCAATTGTTGTTTGATGAAGTTTGGATGTCAAGAGAAATCCTCGATATAGATACTTATATACTTCAAGTTATGCTATCTGTGATTGGTGCAGAAATTCGATGGAGATGTCACTGCACCGACGAAAAGGTGGTGGGTATTTTTCCGTAATGGATTACCTGGATAGATGAAAAAGATAGTTTAAAGCAGACAATAGTAATCAAGTGCTTTCTCTGATATGCAGCTTGGGCATGACTAGACTTGAAGTCAAGGGTTAGTTTTTCCGAGCTTGATGGATGGGATCGGAGGGTGGAGATGTGTCACCGCGACACCGTTGTGTGAAAGGGCCCCTGATGCTTGTAGCTGCAAGCCTTACTAGAG
The DNA here is from genome assembly GCF_000146945.2 of Sclerotinia sclerotiorum 1980 UF-70. NCBI lineage: Eukaryota > Fungi > Ascomycota > Leotiomycetes > Helotiales > Sclerotiniaceae > Sclerotinia > Sclerotinia sclerotiorum. The sequence goes on from NW_001820832.1 coordinate 500,353, forward strand.
GATATCGGAGCAATTCCCTATTTCTGGGACAGGACCCTGATGCATCTCCCATTGCATGGGAACCCACTAGCAGCTTTGCAAGGTGGAGCTAAGCCCCGCGAATAAGAAGCTGATATATCTTGCTAACGACTGTTCGTCTTCTTCCCCTGCAGCACACATATTGAACTATGCACCTGGCGTTGCAATGGGATGACTTGCTTCATCGTTCTATGTGGTAGTGCATCATTGTCTCACCGCCAGAGCTTGCAACAATCGGTTTGCCAAGGTATTCTTTACATTCGCTGTAAAACAAAAGTTAAATTGTAACAATATGCTCAAAAATGAGGGTCCAGATGATGCGAACTGGTCAAGGACAATAAAAAGTCTGGGAGTTCTCCGGCTTGGAGCCTTGTGAAGAGAAGTAGAAAAGTTCTACGACGGCTCTTTCCGAAGTCTTCCAACCTTCGTCCCACAAGTTCCCGACACCCACATTCAAGATCCGGCCGGTGAAGGATGATAGATAAACAGTTTGTACCCAATAAAAGACACGAAACTATAGATTTTATGGATTTCTACTGAATTTGGGCATCTCCCGTTGTAAAACCCACCTACATGGATTCAGTCCGAGTTGTCCATATCCACTATGTGTTTACGTACGCACGGAGTTCATTGAAAATGCAGGTTCAATCGCATCATGCACATTTGATGGATGCTCTTGTTTTGGCATGAGCGTCAATTCGTCCGAACCTGATAGCAGGATCGCGTGATTCCGTTCACTCACCGCGTTAGTGACATTCGATTCCACATTTCTGTGAAATTCTCAATATCAAAGAACCGGTGTCGATTGAAAGTCTGTGACTGGCCGCCGCACTCAGAGGCTGTCCTCGGTGAGCTAGATATCTCGTTTGTAGTCTAAATCTATGACCGGTCCGCTGTCGTCTATCAATACTATCTTCGACATTGATGATATTTCATCATAAGCAGCTCCCATCTCTATGCTCAAGGATGGGAGACTGTTCACAGCCATCATACTTCTCTGCGAGGTTGGCCCTTGCTTTGTCTAGCCACATGGTGTTTTGGTCGAGTCTCGGAAGTTTGATTCGGAACCCCACCAAAATTGCCCTGCAGTTTTTTATGGTTCTTCATGGTCAATTCTTTTCTTGTTGAAAATCCCATCGTGAAGATAAGCAGAGCAGCCATGAGATACCGCCGGAGAGTTCCATTTTAGGGCATCAGCTCCGTTTCCAAAAGTCCATCCAAGTGGATTTACTTCTAGAAGACAGTGCAAAACACTGTCATCAATAAAAACTTGGCGATTATTGATCCTTTCCGTCTTTCGCCATATCCTTAATAATTAAGTCCTGTTCCCACCAGTGCAATATCAACAAGGCCACGTGGTTGTCGACTCTTTATCGGCTCACACTTGCCTCTATCAGCTTTTTAACTCCAAGACATGAACTGCAAATCCATGCTACTTGGTGTCCGGGGCCATTGGGCAATCAAAAATATGGACATTCGAATCCACTCAGATATTGAGAATATCAAACATTTGCAATAAATTTGTCTATTTCATCAACTAAAGGGGCAAATCTTACGATATTAGCCAAACAAGACTTTGAGTTTGAGTTGCTTTTTTTGAAGGAGCGTGAAAGTCTGCTTCCAAATGGTATATATTAGATGGTCCTTCTGATATATCTGAGGGGAAATTCCCAAACATCATTTCCTTCTTCCTTGTCGGTATTGCCACCAAAGTCACATTCATATATATAGAGTTTCCAAGCCCCGGTACCAGGAACCCTGACTAGCCGGGTGAATCATCTTGGCGCAGGGAGGGCTATCTAGATTACAACTACAAGAGTAGTGAGAAGCCGTAAGGAATTTCATAGTCAGGCGTTTTAGCTTTTTCTTCATGGACTTGGATCACGGAAGTTTAGATGTAGGAGGGAGATATTCGGAGTTAAAAGCCATGCCGGTCCTGGGCTGTTCAGATGTTCATCCCATCTCAAGCTACTATATATAGCTACTACTAATACAAAACAATCAATTTAATTCGCACGCCCACCAAACATACATATACTCTACATATACTCTGTCAAGGTTAGTCTGCTAGACAGGCACAAGGGCAGATCCTTATCAAATAGGCCGGTGAACATATATCCACTATTCTCATACCCTTAAAATAATTCACATTCTTCTGATATTCAATATGCACTCTCCGGAAGTATATTTATCAAAAACTTTACTTTACTTTCAGGTATCATTCTGTTTCAGATGACGTTAATCCTCTCAAATGCCATCCACTGCTAATCAAATTTCAAAGGCAATTCACTACATACAAATTAGAAACATGGAAGTTTAAACGCATTTCAGTTTTCTGTATACTCAGACTTGTCCACTTCAAGCTCCAACAAGCCATGAAAGTGTCACAAGAACACTATAAAGATTCTTTTCTAAAATATTAAAAAGCACTTTGACCAATATCTATCTGTATTACAAATACGGAGATAATATTACCTTGATGTTTTTTCCAGAAAACAAGGTACTGTAATATGCCTGTGTCTTGTTGTTCACCTTACATGCATTCGGATGCTCTTGGATATTCAAGCTATTTCAGCATGTGCCGTTTCCAATCATTTAAACATTCAAACCCTTTTAGGTAATCACCTCATATCAGACCTCATCTTGCGCGTACCTCATCTTGCGTGTACCTCATCTTGCGCGTATCCCATCTTGCGTGTACCTCAGATGCATTCCACCAACCTAGCCGAGGATAGTTGCTCCAATCCCCTGAAACATCACCTCAAAGAATCTATTCAGAATTTCAGAGCTCCGGAATCAAAATCAACAGACCAGTATCTCGCGCCGCCACGAATGCGTATTCTCTCATTTCTCCATCTATCACTATTCCAAGTCTCTCCTTCCAAGCCTTTTTCCCACTCCTCTCTCAACCCGTCATTAATACACTCGAAGTCCCTAAACCCAACTATCTAAAAGCCCCTTTAGTTATATTCAAACTTTCCCGCATTCCATCTCCATCTCCATCTCCATCTCCATTTTCTTTATCACCCTTAACAATCCCATACTATCCCACAATATCCCAACTTCTCCTAACATCCTATGCTTTTCCATTCTCATTCCATATCTAAAACCTACATATATCACTAGCACCCACAATCACAAACAAAAACACATACCCAGCATAACTTCTCCTCTCCTCCCCTCATCACTTCACTTCACTCCACTCTCTCCACTCTCTTCCCCTATTTTCCACAAACCCCAATCCGCTCCCTAGCATCAATCACTACTACACCAAGCTACTCAAAATCAGAATAAAGCCAAAATCACAGCTTTCAAACCAAACTAAGCTAAGATAAGCTTTTATAAAATTTCTCATCATCAATATCCAAAAAATGGAGAGAAGTCTTTTAACTTACACATTATAAAGTCCCGTCCGATGACGAATCTATATTGATATTAATATCTTTCTCCTCTCTCAATGAGTCGAATGATATCCCATTTCCCATTTCCCATTTCCCATAACCACATCCAGTGCATGCGCATCTAGGAATCAATATCCAACACTCAAGCACTCAAACACCCATTCCAGACACCCCATCCCATCAGATCCAGCTACATACATTCAGATTAAATTCACAAGAGATGTATTTCCCAATATCACATCTCACACCTCACACCTCACACCCCACACACAACACACCACAACACCTCCAAAAACCCTAAAAGTAGAAATTGCATATAAATACAAATACATATTTACATGTACAAAATACGGAATCCCAGAGACTTAAAGGAAAGGGGAACTTTTAAGACCAAAAGTCAAAGAGAGGGAAAGGAGTAGTAAATAAATGATCAATGAGTGAGGGAGGGGGGAATATCAATGTCTAGATTGGTATGCACGGGTATGCACAGTATGTAAGTACACCTTACCTCTGCGGTGATGACTATTAGCGAGTTTGAGGATGGAAATAATAACTAAATTTTACTTTGTTGATGTAGCAAGGACTATGAGCTGTGACTTAACTGAGAAGAAACGTTTGGAAGATTTATTGTGTTATAATATGGAAGATGTTGAAATATTCAAAGGTGTTAGACAATCGCTTAACATATTCAAACTGCTGGCATGATGCGAAAAGGAGATACTTGCTACTAATTATCCGACCGGTTAAACCTCCTTAGAATCCTTATCGTTTCCCCATTCTCTTTAATCTCGCCATGTAAACTCCTTAAAACCCCTTTACCAATTCAGCGTCCTATAATTATTATTGTGACGAGGTCTTTGATAAGATCCAAGGCCACAAATCCATTTCAAAACCTGACTCCTTTCAATTTGTTACTTATGCTTTATCCTCCTTCACGATATCTTCGTAAACTGGAGGGGGGCCTTGATGTTGAATGAGACTCTTGTCTTCCTCGATACCTTCCTCGACAACGAATTCTTCTTGTTGGACCTTGGTGTATTGGCTTTGAAATCCTCTACGGAACAATAGACGCCACATAAAGATAGCAATGTGACCAGCTATCATACCGACAAGACTGGCAGTGATTCCAGCAACGACTCCAATGATGACTGGAATAACCACGTGTAAGACAACACCTCGTAAGAATCCGGTGATACCATGGTGTTTGTGAGAAAATCGATGAGGTCTACCATGACCGCCATGACCGCCATGATGACCATGAGGACGTTGATGACCATGACCTTGAGGTCGGTTGTTGTGAGAAGTTGGGTGAGCTTTGCCATCACAGCCTTTCTTAAGAGCCGACAGTTTGTCTGCCATAATAGCTCTCCATTTGCAAAGCACCGTTGTACATTCTTGTCCATCAACTGTCGGATTAGTTAGATGGCTCTTTGGTGGCGATGGTGTAACTTGGGCATCGCCAATCATCAATTTTCCACTTGGTGTTGTAAGAATCTTGAGTTCGATATTATCCACGGTATCCACGAATGTATTACCAACTTCGATGATTTCAAGAGTTGCGATCAACAGATCAATTTCATCTTGCTTGAAGTATGATATTGGCTTGTGGATGCGTAGAGCATAACCTAGGTCGGGCTCGGCAGCTTGGACCCAATTGCCTTCCGATGATTTGATCAGTTGTGGGGCTGTGAGACGTTCGAGACTGGATTCCATATCGATGGGATAGAATTGGTGTCCGTTCAGGAGAACACGATCAAGGCCATTATCGTGTGAGACTGAGAAGTTGAACAGGAGTCTATTTACTCCCTTCAGATCGTGTCGACCTCCTCGTACATCCTGGGCAGAAACTGGACAGCCAGGGCAATCGACAGCCAACATCCTACCCTCCGCGTCGATGGCAGCATCGAAAGGTAAGGCATTTACGACATCGCTATCAGATTTCGAGATGGTTGGAGGAAGTAGAAATGCTTGGCTGATGGTTGCAAGAGTTACCCCCGCTCCGAGTGTGATGAAGCGCATAGTGAGGTGGATCGGTAGACTGGGTATATCGTGGGGTTATTCCTTGGGTTGAATATTGTGGAAGGAAATATATATTCTCGAGAACCAGTAGACCTACTACTTAATTATGAGGTCTTTTGGGATATTGTTGTTATGGAAATATGTGGAATTTTGCGAAAATAAATGTGAGTGAATCAGTGTAGGTTGGTTGTGTTGGGTGGTGGAAAGACGGAGAGTGAGTTATGGTTTCATATCAAGCTTGAGAGTCTCAAAGGGTCGGGGACCCACTAATGGTACACAGCCTCTATTAAATGTAACCCAATCAAACCGGATTTCTGGCTTTGATTTGGCACATGTTTTATTAATAAGTGAGGCTTGCACATGCAGGGCACAGACTGTGGCTGATAGCACGTGATTGTCGATAAGAAATTGTTATCAACACATCAAGCGAGCATGGGAGGCAAATAAGTTCCGGGTCGCCGATCCATTTCAGCATAGAGAGTAGAGCTTGGAATCTCACTGCATGTTTCTTCCTTGTTGGTCTTGTGCTGCTGTACAGGACAGGTAATGTGTACTCACTGCGTAATGTGCAGAGTACAGAACGGAATACTTGTCGGCGGTCTGTGTCCTCTACGTGATTGATTCTGGACTTGTTGAGTATTTGACTTGCAATACTTCTTTCTCTACCTCAACAATCACACTTTAAATGGTTTTTCTGCTTTACTATTTTTGCCACTCTTTTTCTCCATATCTTTTTCTTGCTTTGAACCTTCAGCTTTTATATTTCCGTACATTCGGTGTAGCAGAAGTCGATAGCAGCGAGACTGACTCGTCCAAGCAACAGGAAAAACCCCACTGAAAATCCCAACTGTATCCATTCTTGGTGGCGAGAGTGGAAGCTGTACTGTCAGAGATGATGTCAATAACCCTTGGTACATGAAATGGGTAGGTAGCTATCATTTCTGTTTTCACTCCTCATTCAAGTACCAAGGACAATACTTCTTCAAACTAAGTATCAATTTCTTGGAATACTTTTCTCTTCGCAAGAGCATTCACTGTCACACAAATTTTTATCTTTCAATTGAACTTCCACTAAATCTATTTTGTACATCGTGGACTATTTAGAGCACTCTTTCTATAGTTCCTCCCAATCTGTCAGTCAGAACGGACGCCTGAAGACCATATAGCTTGGTTGCTGTCCTTTACGTACTATCTTGCTGTATACTTGCCTTCTAATAACAGCTCCAAAATCATATCGATAATGTTTCGAACACAACTTCTTCGGAATGCAGCTCGTGCTGCCAGAGCTTCAACAAAGGCAACTTTGCCTCGCACATTACCAGCTTTATCTTCGAGACCGATCCACAACACAGCTTCCCTTCGTGAGAAGATTGACGATCCACTACACGAAGGTTCTTTTGCACGAACCGATTCCTCAGTGCATGTCGAGTATCCAGAAGAGCATGAATTGCCATCCAGTAAACCGGTACAAGGCAGAGGTGGGCTTCATTTCAAGCGTACACTTGCATCCTTCTCTCTAGAAGGTAGAGTTGGAGTCGTCACTGGAGGTGCCAGAGGTCTGGGACTTGTCATGAGTCAAGCCATGGTTATTAGCGGTGCTGATATTGCGATTGTCGACATGAACAGTATGTGCCATCTACAAAATTAATGGCAGCATTATACTAAAGGGACAACAGAGGAGGAAGCCGAAAAGCAGGCAGGAGAGCTTGTTGCTTCATTCAAGAGAGAAAACCCAGGAGCAGAAAAGTAAGAACCTGATTCTTATTCTAACATGGTATCACGAACGCTCACACATGGTTTTAGTGTTCCTAAGGTTACCGCTCATTATGCAGATGTATCCTCCCAAGAATCCGTCGATGCTGCCATTGCCGAAATTATCTCTCAGCACGGAAAAATTGATAATTTAGTGACATCAGCTGGGTTTACAGAGAACTTTGAGGCCATCAATTATCCAATTGACCGAGTACGAAAACTGTGGGGTGTCAACGTGGATGGAACATACCTGTTTGCAATTGCGGTTGCAAAACACTTGATGGAGCGTAAGGCTCCGGGAAGTATGGTGTTTATTGGCAGTATGTCCGGTGCCATTGTCAATGTTCCACAACCCCAAGCGCCGTATAACGCGGCCAAGGCTGCTGTCCGACATCTTGCCTCATCCTTGGCTGTAGAATGGGCTCACGCTGGCATCCGAGTCAACTGCATCTCCCCCGGATACATGCTGACCGCATTGTAAGATTGAACCCCAGAAAGACCCCGTGGGGGTGCAAGTTTTTCAAACAAGCCAATGCTAATTACAGAATTCAATAGAACTAAGAAGATTTTGGATGAAAACCCAGACTTGAAGAAACAATGGACTTCCCTCATTCCTCAAGGTAAGATGGGTCAGCCAGAAGATCTTATGGGAGCCGTTACTTTCCTCTCGTCAGATGCATCTAATTACGTTACTGGAGGTAAGAACATTCTTCTCTGCACATCTGTTTGAGCCAATTTGCTGACAAGACGTGCAGCCGACTTACGAGTAGATGGAGGTTACACCCTCACTTAATGGATCCTCATTCTTCAGCGGGTCATCAAATATGTTTATAGCGCACTTTCTTATGTTCACAAAAGCATAGACTTCGAACCCGAGTTGGGATTGGCTTATGGCCCCTTCGTTTCCAACTCGGCTTAATGTAGCATGAAAGATTTATGAAATTTCTTACAACAGCAGACATGAGAATTTTCATTCAACGTGACTCAGGTTACTGCGCCTTTGTCATGTGTGTTACTTGGGTAACCCTTAGAATGTCTGTGGTTCATTATGACATCACGTGTAACTAACTCTCTACCTCTTCCGTTCCTTACTTTTATACCCGTGAATAAATCACAATGTATACGATCCAGACTGTAACATTATATCCTGTTCGATGCCATTCCATCCTATAAGATTATACACATACCATAATATAACACTGGTTAACATAACAGCAAATTATATATTCCCAATGAAGAATGTATTCGTAATTCGTGATTTGTGATGGGAATCTCATGGATTGAGATTCTTTTGTGGTGGTTTTGCTGAGGTTTTTGGGATGGGATGGAGGGGAATGTGATGGGATGGGGTGAGATGGATGGGATGGGGTGAGATGGATGGGATGGGATGTGATAGATAGGATGGGATGTGATGGGATGGGATGGGATGTGATGTATTGAAGGTAAAGATATTAGATACAGTATTCAAAGAGATAAAATAGATAGATAAAAGGTAGATAGATAGACAGATTCATCCCCACCACTCATTGCCAGAAATAAAATAGAAGATTATATAAAATAGAACGGGTGATTAAACAGAAGTGATTATTGATTATTGATTCTTTGATCTATCTGATTTGAGGGATTATAGATTAGAAATATAGAAGATATTGATATTGCTGGATTTGAATTTAGGTTTGGATTTGGATTTAGTGTAACGATACTGTACTAAAGGCAGCGGCTTGTTACGAGGTTTGCCGTCTAGATCACGTGGAAGTGCTCTAGGCTCTCGAGGTGGTTTATAACTAGGCGTCAAGCAGGGACTTAAAGTAATGACAATAATGCAATTCGTAACTAATAGTAGAGTATACTAAATGATTGATCTTGATCTTGAGCACGAAGCTCTATACAAAGGGAATCCATCTTGATTATATAGACCTTCGTATTCCAACATTGGAGCGATGAAGCTGGGGAGCGAGATTCGAATCTCGCTCCTTCGCTCCCTCGCTCCCTCACAAGACTATTCATGTGATCCTACAACACGTGATAATAGTTATAATGTTACAACGTAACAATTTATTATACTTTATTAATAAATTATTTTATTAATACTCTACTTATTTATTTAATATTTAATAAAAAAAACTTATTATACTTTTATTATTTTTATAAATCTATATATATAAATAAAATTGATTTTATATATTTCACAATTTACAATAAGAAAATCAAAGATGACGAGGTAGCTCCAATCCCTAGCTCCCTATCCTATCATGAATAATCAAGGCTCATATAAATAGGCTTAGCTCAAATTCATGCGAAAACCACTTACTAGCCAGGTAGCTAGCCAGGTAGCCAAATAGCTAAATAGGTACCTAGGGAGGTATTGATGCCCAAAGCAGGGCCTGTGAATAAAGCTTGCTCTTGCTACACACTAGCTCGACCCAAAATAAAAACCGGAGACGGAGAAGAAAAAAGTTCAAAAAACACGTTTTGTTTCTAGAAGCATTGAAATAGGAAGGAAGCTAGAAGGATAGAAGGATGGAAGGATTTTCTCTTAGAGGTTTTCTTGGTCCGAGTTACTGATTAGTGAGACATTGGTGGAGTATGGAAGAGGGAAAGGCCTGCGTGGTAAGGTATGGAAGGGAATAAAATGTGCAAGGGGCGGCTCGGCGGCATAGCTCTGGATGTTTTTTCCCCTGAGTTTGGGTTTGTTTTTGCTTTTGCTTTGGTTTGGTTTGTTTTTGTTAGGATTTTTAGTGGTATGATGTGATCTCAGAGGATTTGGACTCGTTGGGTTCTTTCTTCTTCTTGTTCTTCTGAGACATTAGAGAGTGATTTGATTTGATTTGGTTGATTGGAAGATACTTTTGTGGATTCGAGATATTTATTGAGAGCCTCGAAAAAGATTTGAGACATGAAAGATGAGTGGTTGGATGTGAGAGAATCCTATTGTTCGCCTAGGAATATCAAGAGTCAAAAGTGATGAATGAGGCTTGAAGCTCGAGTAATTCCCTAAGGTTTGACGTATGGATTATCCTCTTTTAGTACGACACTAGTTAATTATTTTTCATCGTTGTTCGTTTGTAAATGTAAGTCATGTGGAGTCATATAGAGTGGGGTTCAAAATCCGGGGGTTTGGTAACTTTGGTTGGAATATTAAGATGCAATATAAAAAGTTTTATAAGGATATATCTTGGTTCAGATATCTCGATCCTCTCCGTTTCTTTCCGCCCTTTCTAGGGTCAATGGAAAAGGTCGTACAAGATCACAAGAAGTTGTTTGTTTTTTAGGGTCTCGTGATGGTTAGTTACTCTAGATTGTTAGATATATTGGGGAAGTACAAAACATCATACAAATATCATCCATCTCCAGACCAGTAACAATGAGCGTCACACGACGTTTCCTTAAATCGAGACGGAGAGATAAAAAAGAGGTCAGATGTTCATAAACGGTTCCGTACTTGGATATCGGAAAGACTTCCGCGACATTTCTGAAGTCGCAATGTATAAAAGCGTGACGGAAGCTACATTGAAAAGGATCGATTAGGAAGGTAGGTAACTTTTTTCTGTTGTGCTGATGAGAGCTGAGATTTGTTGTCGCATGGAGAATGCGTGTTTGTTGGGATTATTTCCTTGGATGGAAAGGATTAGCCTTGTCTGATTCGTTCCTTTTGCCTCTTTTGCTTTTGCTTTTCCCTTTTACTTGCCTCGAGCTTGCGTGCTGGTTCTAAAAACCCAAGCAATGACTCTTTCGTGATCAGTGATTAGATGCGCTTTCCCACGGTAATGCAAATACCAGAATCCCTCGATGGCGGTGAGTCCGGATAGTCGAGTAAGATTGAGTAAGGTACGGTACAAAGTCTGCCAGCTGTAAGACTTATAAGACAATGTACCATGAGTATAATGCCAATGCGAGACTGACAACGAGAGAACTAAGAGTCGTGTCGGTAGATTGTCGCTGCTCGGGGCGGTTTCAAGGCTAGAAACCGGCCTCGCCTTGTACTCCATCCATTTTCCTTTGCCTCGTGCATCTATGCATGTCGTAAAACCCCTGAATGTACATGGAGCAAGGTAGTAATTTGGTATTTTGCCGGTTCCAGAAGCAATATGCGATGTGATTATCGATTTATTCGATATAACAATTGCAAAGTGGTATTGAACATATGTAGAAGCAGGCATTGAGCCGTGCCTCCTACACGAACCAAAGATGCAAACGTTCTATATTGGGACAAAAAGATGAAGATATTCGTGTGCCCATCTTATCTCATCTGATCTCATCCTCTTAACTTTCACCTGCATCGATCTTCCGATGGACAGGTGGTATTATAAGATTATGTATAACATCTCCAGACTTTTCGGCCGTGTAAGGACATATTGTTCGTAGGTTGGCTAGATGCTCTTTTAGCAATTCATGAGTCACGAGTCGTTGCAACTGCCACTCAACACGGCATGACTTTGTGTTGCTTGTGATACTAGGATTTGGATAGACTCATAGAGATCTTCGGGCCCATAAAAAGACTTTCAGATTCGTCACCAAAATAAGGTGGAAGAACCTTTCAATCGATGTTGTTGTGGCCATGGATACAAATGAAACAAAGTTATGAGATATTAGAATGGATTCTAATTGTGTCCCATTTTCAGCTATACTGACTGTAGTTTTTATCCTTGGTAGTAAGAATATATATAATATACTGGATTATATCATATATAAACGAAATAGTTAAATAGTTCGTTCTTATGACAATTGAAGATTCTTGGCAAAGAAAAAGAACATACATGAGTGGTACCGGTAATTCAAGGATGTGTAAGCATCCTGGAAAAGAGGCAACGGTTTTTTTTTATTTACGGAGCACATCTCCTCCCTTGCCTTATTCTATATCTTCTTTTCCAATATCTCTCTATCTCGGCCGCATTAGATCAACGAATCACGATATCGATGATATCTCAAATCTGTTCATCGAGAAGCTAAGCTGATGGCCGAGTAGAATTAATAAGGATCAAGGAACCCTGGCTTGGGCTTAAGTTCTGTATTAAGCATCAGCACCGGCTACTCCCTTTAAGGTTCCCACCGTTTTTCTCCGTAAATTTGATTAAACATAATATAACCGTCCAAAACAATAACTGATTGTTTGGCGAGTGTGTTGCAGAACGGTAAGAGAAGAGAGAGAGAACTGCGTTGCGTGAGAGAGAAAGAGAGAGAGAGCAAAGCAGAGAGGAGGGTTAGGCTCCTCGTTACATAAATTCCTGTTCGTCACATTACCATTATTTACTCGAGATCCTCTTCCTCTTCCGATAACGTGTATCCCAACTTTGAACCTTTCTTTACTTTATACAACAGTAGTGTACCGTCTGTACATGATGTAAAAGGCCAACTCAAGAGGTCTCAAACAACAACCACGGTCTTGTCAGTCATATCCACTTTATGTTTGATCTACGAAGCTCGAATCTCTTTCAAATCTATTCCATCCAAATCGGTATTGTCTATCCCTCATATCATCCATATCCATATGCGTCCCTTTTGACTTAGCAAACTTATCACAGCAAGGTTTACAACAATAAATAAATATCCTTCCTAATTATTATAATGACTCTTTTGGTCTCCCGAGTCTAATTGCCGATCAATGAACCGCAGTCTCATCAAACTCCTTGAGCTAATCATCTAAATTAAGGATTTCGAAAAGTTTACCTATTCTGGGCATCTACTACCTACTACTTACCACCTACCACCTCCCACCTACCATCTACCCATCTACTCTACCAGCTGTACGGAGTATAGAGATACAGTACCTGTTCTAAACGAAGATCAAAACATACCCACCGTACACTTTTTTTCGCATTTTACGTGCGTGCTCCATATCTACCACTCTACTGCAGGAAGCAAAAGCAGTGTCAGTCCCGTGCACGTTATTCTTTCGACTGGAGAAGAAAAAAAAATTAATTACTGATTTGATTTCATAATACTCATTCATACTGTCTGTACCTTATCCAAACCCAATGGAAAATTTTATCTTTTCAACTCAAAGCTTTCCCTTGATGGAAAGTTAATAAGTTGCCATTTCTCAAATGCAGAACGTTCGAACGATCGATAGAAGTCATAGCCAAGTCAATGTTTATGGCCAAAGATACACCTCCTCACATATAATTTACATTCACTCTACACTCCTCTCGTACAGCTGAGGGGGAATATCAGATTCGAATTCAGCTGTGTGAAACTAGTGAACTGTGAACTCCCTCACATCACATCACATCACGTTCACACATTCATTCATACATTCATATTCACATATTCATTCACATATTCAACAAATTCTCATTCCTCGGATCAATTCCGAACCAGTAAATTTCGTCAAATTTAACCAACTCTTTGGTACGTATAAATGATACACATAACAAAACCTTAATTAGCCCTTCATCTTCTTTTCTCTTGTACTTGAAATCTAATAAGAAGCTTTGAAATATTTCCAAAAGCAGTTCTATTAAAAAAAAAACAGTTCAAAGACTAAAACTCATACTATCTTTCTTAGCTTCAACTAGCTTTTTCCCCCCATCATCATCAATATCCTGGATCTTCTTCCTCATCAACCTTGGTCCTTGTCCTTTTACCGAATTACTTGTTACGAAATCCCGTCCCTTTTTCCAGAGTCAGCCAAACCTCAATATTAAAACAAACCTTAATTCCTTACTTTGTTTTTCAGCTTTCTTAGCTGTAAAAGCCCGTCTTCCCCATCCACAGTGACGCAGCAACTTCTAGGTAGGCTAGCCGCCTGCCTTAGAAGAGCTGCAGTCACTCAACAACTTTCGGTTCTGGCGACGTTAAGAGGATGGCGTTGATATTGCCAAAGGGCATTGTGGTCAATTCGCCGCAAATTGGAAGCACCATCGAGAGATTCAAAAATGATCCTTTAGATCTTGCCGACATTGCCAGATTTTGGAAAGGTACTTTACATCTTTTGATTCAAATTAAAGTATGAAGCTGACGGTCTTATAGTATACACTACAACAAAACGAAGACTTCTCGATCCCACGGCTGAGCGCTTGGAGAATTACTGGTGGCGAATATGGGGAAGTCGACGTCGAGAGCTGGATGCTTCGACCGTGGCCCGACTGTTCGTACACATTTCAGAGGGTGACACTGTTGTGCCACTCAGGGGACCACCCAATCGTTATGAGCCTGAAGCGCCAATGGTATGCAAACCTGTTGATAGGCCATGGAGCTATATTGATTTGATTATCAGAATAGTGCAGCCTACATTGGAAAAACCGCCTCGACTACCTCTGTTGCTCGTGCCCGCAACGAGAGCCGACCACGTACCACACCGACGTCAGTTGCTAAGACATCTGCTCCCATGCCACCCCCAATATTAAAAAAGACCCGAGGACCTTCTGGAAATGGTCCTCGACCGACTGCGCGCTTCATATCCCCGGCGGCGTCAGAAGATGAGTCTGGTAGCGCAAACAAGCAAGTCGTAGTACAATCGCCTCCACCACCACTTGAACAGACGAGTACCATTGACGAGAAGATTGAGAAAGAGAAGGTCGATAAGAAGTTGATGCCTGCCCCTGCAAGTAAGAAATTCGTTGCTTCGGCTGCCAAGAAGAAGAGACCGGTCGTTGTCAGGCGACAGAGTTCGCAAACCTCCCAGTCCTCGAATGATAGCTCAGCGAGACTTGCCGGTGGACAAGGACAACAAAACAGGAATTTGGGAAGGCCACCTCCGCTATCTGTACCACCCACCAGAAATCAGAATACGCAGGAAAATGTTGTACCGACACGATCTACAACTTCCCCAACGAAACGCAATCCGTCCAAATTGGCAGCTCCGGCTAGGGGTGGTTCGCGCAAACTCGCAAGCACTCGTGAAGAAATTGTTGAGGTAGCGCCAGCTCAGCCAACTCAGCCAGCTCAGATTGTTCAGACTGTCCAGACTGCCCAGCCAGCTCAGACTGTTCAGCTAGCTCAGCCAGCTCAGCCAATCCAGCCTGCTCAGCCTGTTCCTTCGAATGACCTTCAAACACTGGTGAGCAATCAGGTTCCGACGCAGGTAGTTAGTGAGGCAGAGTTCAAAGTGCAAAGGATGCTTCTCGATAATGCTAAGACAGCTAGCATATTACCACCCGGACCCCCGAGTCCAGATTCTCAGGCATCAATCACGTCTAGGGATTCGAGCAATGGCAAACCTCCTGGTTATAGGAAGACGAGTGGAAAGCACCTTTTACAACAACAATCCAAGGGTATGGTCAGCTCGGCGCCAACATTGACTGATGCCACTGGCCATCTCGATTTGGGCACTGGTAGTCAAAATACAACAGTACCTGCATCTCCAGAGAGACCAGGCAAAGGCAAAGCTCGGACTCTTATGAAGGATCTCTTCACGAAGAAATCAATGCCACAAGTAGTATCACCTATTGCTCAACCAGTGAGCACACCGCCAGGGTCCCCAGGAAATCTAAGTAAAAGCAAGTCACAGCTTTCACTCTTGCTTGAACGAGATCAAGCGAGGAGCTTAGAATCTAAGGCATCTCTGAACAATAAAGGAAAACAATCCATGAAATAAATTTACATGCGATATACGAAAGATTAACGCATAGTTTGTACATATATGATCGATTTTGGGGGGAGCATGATACATACGATGAACAAAAGTGTTTCCATGGCGCATCGATTCTATTGTTGCATTAGAGGCGCGTTTGGAACAGGATTGCTATTGGTGTCATGGATTTTGAGGGTGGATAGGTTGCGAATCTAGCTACGGAGTTTTGGGGAATGATTGCATCTGGGAATGGAGCTTTTGAATTTCCCTTACAGGGTTTCTTTTTTTTTCATGATGAGCGAGGACATCGGCATTCGTCGTATACACCCATACATACAATAAAAGTAATTCTGGCCGGTGAGCCTATGCATATTTGTAAAAATGATTAAAGTATAAAACTATTTGAACTCGAACCCTCTAGTCATGTTATATCGCGATATCCTAAGGTACGCCATGAGTATTTGTATGTCAGGCTTTCAATTACATGTGATACTCATTGTACATGGACTCTTACTTTCCTAATTGACTCCATTGCATATTAGTTGTATATCCGATTGGAAGATCGGGTAAAGGCATCCGAAGTTTGAAGCCTATACTACGTATGTATACCTCCTTTTGAATTTTATTTGTTAATATAGATACACGCGGGAGGACATCATATATGTATGTATATGTACAGTGTTTCTTACACGGTCGTGTGGCTGTGATGTGGTGTTGTGCTTTTATTATATATATTTATATATATATAACGTGGTTAATCAGCAGTCCGCCCATATCACTAGTCCGCCCACTTTTTGACCATTTAACCACTTCAAATTCTAATTAATCAATCATAACTTATTGAATTGATTCAAACTATTAAGAATCTAATAATCTAGGATCTATTATATCATTTTGACAAGTTCTTGAATTATGACCAGTCTTTCCGCACTTACTACAGCATCGACTAGTGGATGATTCCCCATTAGGATTTCCCCCATTTTGACGCTCATTGTATTGAATCTGATTATCAACCTCTTATTGTAATATTATATCTTCAGCTTCTTATCCAGTAAGTACTCCTCCATTACGTAGTTGAATTTTTTTAACATATCGACGTTTACTTAATGCCTCATTTGCTCTTCAAAATATACGATTCTCAGCATTTAAAAATGTATTCTCATATACTAATCTCTCTATACCCTTAGCTAAAGCTTATACAATCTCAAATATAGGTATAAGAGAGCTTGATTGATGATGAGTCATTCGAGCTTTTATTAAAGTCGATTGTAAGAGAATCTCAATTGGATTGTGAGAGATTTGAGAGATCCAGAAATTGATAAGTTCCAAAAAGATAAATAAAGGAATAAAAGTACGAATTCTAATATCTAGTTTTGAGAATATAGATTGAGGATCGAATGATATTAGACCTACTCTTCGAAAACCAACTTTCATATTCTGAATAATAAATGATTGTAAATATACAATTTTGAAGACTATAAAGAATTCAACCTTGATGATATAATTGATATAAACTTTGATAAATCCTTCAATTTGATAACTATATAAATGTTTAAATACGTCAAAACACTCAACATCGAATAGTTGAGTTAAATGATTTAAATATGATAATAATCTGAGATATATAATATCATTTGACTTGCAATATAATTGAAAAGATATTGATTCATAACTTTTGTATCTATTCAATACTAGTATTTGATATTTGCTCTTCCTTTAACAAATAGTATATTTATCGAAATACTTTAATCATTTTAAACCTGTTTCATTATTCATCTATCTATTAAAGGTAGGTTTAAGAGCTCAATCTGTAGGAAAACTATTTTTGGTATATCAATTAGAAAGGTAATATTGCCCTTACACTACCAAGAATAAAGATATAGTCCAACTCTCTCTATTATCATATATAATCACTGTAGTCCATTCTCGATTGTCTGATTGCATTGCCTTGCTTCTATCACATCATTCAATACTAATTACAACCATTTCAAGATATATTATATCTATCATAAAGCTGGTTTCATCGAAGTTATAGAAATCGGAATCGATAATATCATATTTCGTCTGTATATTCGATACTAATCCAAACCACTCTTCAATAAGCTTGGGATCTTCATAAAGAGCTCTTTGAAAATCATAAACACAATTAAAACATATCTTTAATTCTGAACATTGTTTAACAAAGCGATGAGCCCAGAGCTTTCCAGCCTTCTTCGCACCCCGCGATTCGAGGATATAACTCACCATATCTTCTACACCACTTAATTTAAATACAAACCCTCTCTCATTTATTTCGATTATATACTGGATAAGCACTTCCTCTTCTAATTTGGTCAAATTATGATCTTTTGATCGATAATCAACTATATTAGTACAACTTTTAATTCTATCCCTCAAAGTAAATCGAGGTATATTATAAAGATTTGCCACTTTCCGAATTGAGAATTGTGGATTAAGTTTAATAACTTCAATAGCTAAGATAATTCGTACTTCTTTAGAATGAGTTTCCATAAGTAATTATTGATAAAACGTGTATTGAAGTGGAAGAGTTGGAAATAGTCAAAAAGTGAGCGGACTAATGATATAAACGAACTGTTGATAAACCATATTATACCATCTCTAATTCCTGATATTAATACTAGAGAAAAATCAATACTGTGATCTTTTATAGTGGGTGGTTCGGTTATATGGTATTTACTGAATATCTATCTAATTTACTACATTTATTACATCCCTAACATTATCCATCTCAAGACGATTGATTATTTATTTATACTCATTTATAACTAGGTAGGTACCTAGTAGATAGGTAAGTATACAAGAAATAGATCCCTGGTGCTAATAAAATAAAGCTTAACTCACCAAGTTAAACAGTTGCATGCAGTCTTCATGGATGAACCTTGATATTTTTCGTGTCTTTTACTTTATTCATTGAATTTCATTTGAATTTCATTTGGGTTTCATTCCCACTCTCTTGCTCTAATAGCTTATTGTTTCTAGGTATCTAGGTATCTCGTATTCAGTGTCCTGTATCTTGTATCCAGAATCCAGAATCCCGTTTTAGTGAATGGATAATCTAATATGGATATAATATGGATATGGATATACAGTAATAATACGAGATTTTCTTATCATGGGAGGATCTACTTCCCGGTATCGCGGTTGGGTAGTGGGATTTCGGAGGACATGGATGGGTACCTTTTTTCTATCTAATCATAGAGGTCGATCTTTATTCGAAATGGATGAATGAATGAATGAATGTCTTTTGTAAGATCTTACAAGGCATAGCGATTTGATACGAGTGTGTGTGATTGAGTGAATCGTATGTTTGTAAGACGCCACATTCTTACAACACTAGCTTCACTCGGAGGGAAGATGTTTGTCTGCGGCAAAGTTATCCGTTGACGTACCTTGATACCCCCTACATTCTTTATTACTTACGTGGATACGCATTGAAATTTTTTAAGGGGTTCTGCTCTTTGAACTTTCTCTCTCTCTATCTCTCTCACTCTATGTCTGTCAAAGTATCAACATGGCTATATTCAACGATATAACCATGGCGACAGCTCGACGTCCCTATACTTTCATCCTCGCATTACTTCTTACCCTACTTTTCTTTCTCTACACATCGCGTGTGGAAAAGTTTTCGGCCGCCCCCCCGCGGATATATACTCCCACTGCTAATGAGGAGATGCAGCTGGATTCGGAGTATATCAGTGGCAGGTTTGGATTTGATGGGACGTGGAATTATACGAGGGATTATCGCAATTTGTTCCTCTCGCAGAAACAATGTGATGTGGCTTTTCCGGGCTTGTTTGAAGAGGTCGAAAGACCGGTTCGGTTGAGGAGGAATAAGAAGATTTCGAGGAAGGAATTGGATGATACGCCGGCGTTGAATGGGTTTATTAGAGCGATGATTTTTGATCAGCAGGTTGGTGATTCGTGGGCTTCTTAGAGTAGTGAAGAATTGTGGATAATGGAGGGAGGAGTTTGAGATGGAAACAAGCTAATGACAAGAAAAGTTATACGTAATCGACACATCTGGAAAAATCTATTCTCGCGGTCTAGCAACCCTACAGGCGCTCCATCGCGCCATGCTCACCTCCCCCGAACCCCTCCCCAATATCGAATTCACAATGAACGTCGACGACAAAATGGAAGGACACCCACAATGGCTCTACGCGCGCCAAGCACACCAGAGTGAAACCTGGCTTATGCCCGAATACGGATTTTGGTCCTGGCCCGAAACAAAAATCGGTAGTTACGGAGAAATGCAAATGAAAGCGCTAATGACCGAGGCTTCCTGGCCGTGGGATCGCAAAATCGATAAATTGTTATGGCGCGGCGCGACGATGAATCTCGAGGTTCGGAAGAAATTTATCGAGATGACGCAAGGAAAAGAGTGGGCTGATGTGAAATCATTAGATTGGCACGATGAGGGCAGTATGAAGAATGATTTGAAGAGTATGGATGAGCATTGTCAGTATAAATTTCTAGCGCACACAGAAGGGAATTCCTATTCTGCGCGACTGAAGTATTTGAGGAATTGTCGGTCGGTGATTATAGCGCATCGATTGGAGTGGATGGAATTTTTCCATCCGTTGATGAGGAAGGATGGGCCGGAGCAGAATTATATCGAGGTGGATAGGGAGTTTAAGGGATTAGAGGAGACGATGGAGGATTTACTGAAGAGGAAAGATCAATTGGAGGAAATTGCGGAGAGGAGTGTTAGGGTTTTTAGAGAGAGGTATCTTACGCCTGCGGCGGAGACGTGTTATTGGCGGAGATTGATTCACGGCTGGAAAGAGGCTATGGGGTTTGAAGTGGAGTTTTTTGATGTGGCGGCTTCCGGGGAGAAGAAATGGAGAGGACTTCCTGTGGAATCTTTCCTGTTGGAAAGGAGGTTGGAGTGGGATCCTTATTAGTTTGGGGTTTTGTGTAGGGTTTGGAGGTTGTGTGTGTGGATTATAAATATATCTACTTGATGCTGTGCTTTGTGTATTTGGTGGTGGTAGTGGTAAATTTATATTGATTGATCTAATTCGTTGTAGGGAGTTATGTATATAGTGCAAGATCAACAGGAAAGGAAAATCTGTAGTTTCCTGAAGAGATTTCAGGAAATCTATAAGGTTAAGTTGTATGATAAGGAAAGAAAGAGTATATTGTTACGAGGTTAGCCGTCTAGATCACGTGGAAGTGCTCTAGGCTCTCGAGGTGATTTATAACTAGGCGTCAAGCAGGGAGTTAAGTAATGACAATAATGATATGCAATTCGTAACTAATAGTAGAGTATACTAAATGATTGATCTTGAGCACGAAGCTCTATACAAAGGAAATCCATCTTGATTATATAGACCTTCGTGCCTCCTTAAAAAAAACCGATGGCTATGAGCCCGACAAATCGATCACCGCAAAGCCGATCTCGATTTGTCGGTTTCTTGATCATGTGATCAAGAACGTGACCTATGTTACTGTCCGACGTAACAACGGACTGCAGAATAGTTTTTTTAGAGCCTAATTAGCTATTAATTTCCAGGGCTCGATCCGAAAGGTCAAATCACAGTGTATTATAATGCTAATATCCTGTAAGGCCCTATAGACTCATCAGTTTTCGAGGCGTCCTCCGTAGTATGGGATACTTGTAAATGAGAAGGTTATCTAGATGCTAAGGAGACTTACGCAGTACAACTATTACTATAAAACACTCCATTCGATAAGATACAAATGCAATCTCCTACATCAACTACAATGAAAAAAAAAAACATCCCTGCCCAGCTCAAAAATCCCAATCCCAAACCAAAATAGGTACTCAAGTACTAAAACCCTGGAAGAAATGAAACTGCAACTTCAATTGGACAGGCAACTCCAGATCTTCCAGCTTGATCGTACCGTAACTCCGTAAAGATGCAAGATGTGACACGACATATACTTACTGCATGTTAATATTTAATATCTCCGAGAAGGGTGGTTTGTCAAGGATTTTTCACCACTGATAAGTGGTAATCTATAGTTACGCTATTTTCAAGGGCCGATATTCAAGGCACCACTCCTTACACGACTTGGGGATGGGTGAGCTTACCTAGGTTGTATGTATGTATGTACGGAGTATGTCGAGCTGAAAGAAGGTAATATCATTTTCTTTTCTCTTTGCTTTTTTGGAGGGGGATTCTTGTTCAATTGGGGGGCGACGTGCATATGTATGACGAAATTAACGAGGGTATTATCAGATTGGTGGGTGTGGTGTATGCAGGTTGGAATGATTAGAGTAAGGAGGGAGAATTATATGGATTTGATGATGGAACGGATGGATGATCGATTGTACGATTAAGGAAGATAATCTGCCTAATGATACCTACAACTGTACTATTTGAGAAAGGAAGATGCAGCTATGGAGCTGGCTTAGAATAGAATAACATCTAGCTGTTATCAAATCTTAGATTTAACCTTAACCCATAGATTCCGGATTCCGAATTCCGAAGTCCAGATTTTATCAGACGATGAAAAACATACCTAACTTACCTAGTAGTGTAGTCTTACTAATCCCATTCACCTCAAACATCCTCCTTCATTCCTATCCAAATCCGCCTAATGCAATTCTCTTCAAATCCCATGCACTCCCCCAAAACCCCCCTTCTAATTGACTTCCGTGGCGTTACAGCATTTTACTCATTACTCGCGAAAAACGTGAAGAATAGCATCGACACAACGTGGCGTCCAGGTTCCTCGCCATGATTTGATCCATCGTTAGGGCTGTGCAATCTACGCAGACCAAAAAATTTCCACAGGGATTTTTCAGGGTCCGTATACAGACAGACGCCCGGGTCTTCCGTACCTGAAAAGATGCATTGAAGCTGCATTGAAAGTGCATTTGAAAGTGCATTTCAATTGCATTTCAACTGCATTTTGGATACGTTACTGGGTGGTTAACCGGATCTTAAATTGGAGTGTGAATGGTTATGAATCGAGTGAAGTTGTATTGATTGGAAAGAGAGTCGCAGATATATATTCGGAAACTTGGTACACTTATTTAGTTGATCGGAGAAAAAAAAAGTAAATGGAGTAGGCAGGAGTCAGAGTCATGAAATGAAAAGATGCCTTTAATTTATTTGCCCGCACAGAGATTTGGAGAGTAGGTAGGTACTGACTGTACATGTACATACATGTGTTATCTTTTTTCTAGTACTTTCTTACTTGGTTGGCGTTGATGGATGGAGGTGTGGCGTCGACTACCCTATTTCCATCTCTGCTTATTTATACTCGAGTACGTATGAATGAATGCAGGTGGATAGATTATTATTATTCTTATTATTATATTCATCATCTTATTCCATTTCTCCTTTCTCCTTTTCATATACTCGCTCTCCTATTCTTCATCCAGTGACAATCTCTTTTTCGGTCTTTTCCCAGATCTTATATCACAAACTTTTATTTTCAATATAAATATTTAAATGAAGAAAAACTCAATGATAAGATCATAAGATCGTACATAAACCCATAAACGCATATATCAATATATCAATATACCTATCAAAACATCCAAACCCTCGACCACCATTCTAGCGCCAAATATCCGCTTCAAAGTATCCGCTCGGGGAGGAAAAATAAATGATCCGAATAAATTAGCATCTGCCTCTGCTGCAATCAACCAACCGCACCACCCAAAAATTCACATACATACCTTCCGTACATACCTACCTATAATACCCCCAATCCTAATCTAAGACAATAGAAACGGTACTGATTTCGGGCTCACGAACGATTCGATCTTCTCTCTCTCTATCTGTCTGTACCTATCAAGAAACACACTTTACGTTAAACTTTATCTCACTTC
>NW_001820832.1:523985-530087 GCF_000146945.2 Sclerotinia sclerotiorum 1980 UF-70
CTCACTTCGTTTTACTTTACTTCACTTCGCTTTACTTTACCTTATCTTTCTTTACTTTACTTACTTCCCGTTTACCTTTTTCGCTTCATTGTTAATTTTATCCACCAAGAAGAAAATACTGTTAAAAGATTCTTTTAACCTTACATATCATACATACATCCGTCCATACATCACCCACCCGCCCGTCCACCCATCCTTCCCGACTTTACATATAAAACCCCAAGATCAAGGAATTCCAAAAAACAAACGACGATCTCCCATTGCACCACCACCACCACCACCACCAACATTAACTTTCTCTCTCAACGAAAGACTCGCGAAAACTTTAAAGATTACCCGCGGCCGGATACTCACTTATTCACTTGTTGGGGAATATTCTTTTGGAGAATCTAAAGAGGAAGACTTTCTTTCCACTCACGCACGCGTCAGACGAAACTTTCTCTCAAAACATTCAAAACGTTCGTTCAACGTTCAACTTGCATGTTGCATTAAGCCACCAACAAGTGCTGTTGAGCTTATTGGTCCATTTTTTTTACGAATCACTATCATCTTGGAAAGACTCGGAGAAAGTTACGAATCTACGATCCGATTGACTTGTGTCTATTTATTTATCTTATTTATTTTTACTTTTTTTTGTATTTTACGTTACTTTATTTATTTGAGGTGAAGCGGTGGAAAAAGGGTTTTTTTTTATATCCGATATATTTTTATTCGGGGTAGCCAAGATCACGTTGGAAATTTGAAAATCTTGTCAAGTCGGGCCATTCATACATACGTTACGTACGTTTGATACTCTATCTATAGAGATATAGAGAAGGTTCAACGAGGGAATATTACTTTTCAAGACCTTTCCGAAGGGAAAAAAAACATCAACATTATCAATTAATTTCAAAATGGCGACGAGGAATTCACGGTAAGCTTTTCTTTCTACTTCTACTTCCGAAGTTGAGATTTCGTTGTGGTTGGTGCATAGAACGCACGGAGGTATGAATCAGGGGTAAAGGTTTTATATTGGGGAGATAGATGACTGATTTGATTATTGATGATTTTAGGAGAGATTATCACATTGTCGTTTTGGGTGCTGGTGAGTTTCTTTCCCCTTTCCCTTGCCCATTCAATCATTCACTTCAAGGAAATTCCATGAAGAAGGATATCATATGAAAGATAGGATGTTGATGGCTAATTATTTTTCTTTATCTTCAAAGGTGGTGTTGGCAAGAGTTGCCTAACCGGTAAGGATCATTTTTGCTTATTTGTCCGAAACTTTGACCCACTCTCCTCCGGGGACTTGAGGTTGGGGGTTTGAAATTTTGACGATTTCCGTGGGGGAAACCGCGTAAGGGAATGGAAGGAAGATTCGCGTTATAGACAGAGGATGGAAGATACGCAGTGAAGTGCTGATTTTTGATTGTGTCTTTTAGCGCAATTTGTTCAGAATATTTGGATTGAAAGTTATGATCCAACGATTGAGGATTCATATCGGAAGATAATTGAGGTCGATGTAAGTGTTTTAGGGGTTTTCTCCGTCTTGGCGACTGGGTGAAAGAGGGGAGTGGGGAATATGCTAACGAATTTTTGGACGAATAGGGACGGCAATGCATGTTAGAGATGTGAGATTTAGCTTTTTTTAATGGGTTGAAGAATTTGATGTTGATTTAGATGTTTAGATTAGATACTGCGGGTACCGAACAATTCAGTAAGTCTTTTCCTCCATATCACATGATACACACATATAAACTAACAACGTTTCAGCTGCCATGAGGTACATACAATCTAATTTTAAACACTTCCTTCAAACCCTCCTCCTTTTTCAAACTCCCACTAACTCACTTCTCTTAGAGAACTTTACATGAAAACCGGTCAAGGATTCCTACTCGTCTTCAGTATCACATCGCAAAGCTCCCTAAACGAACTCAGCGAATTACGCGAAACTATTATACGTATAAAAGATGATGAAAATGTTCCAATAGTAATTGTGGGCAATAAAAGTGATTTAGAACAAGATCGAATGGTTAGTAGACAAGTGGCTTTTAATATTAGTCAAAGTTGGGGAAATGCGCCATATTATGAGACGAGTGCTAGGAGGAGGGGTGAGTTTATTATTTTCTTTACTTGGAATTCGTGGGATCAGACTGGTGAATTGAGGCATAGGATCAGATGTAGTAGAAGAAATGGCTGGGTTTGATGAGCTCTGCTAATAAATCTGGAAAATAGCAAATGTAGATGAAGTCTTCATAGATCTTTGCAGGCAAATTATTCGTCGAGATAATAATCGATCGACGCCGGAATGTGATGATGAGGTTCATTCGCCGGTTGATAAAAAACATCATAGGATGAGGAGGTTGGGGAGATGTGTTATTTTATGATTTTTTGTGTTGAGGGGTATATGATGATGGGTTGGTGGGTGTGGGTGGATGTGGTAATTTGAGGATTTGGGAGGGGGGGAGTGAATGGGAGGGGGGGAGTGAAGGGAAGAAAGAAGGAAAGAAGGAAGAAAGGAAAAGATGAAAGATGGAATTGGGAATTGGGATTTGGGATTTGAAGAAGCGCTCTGTAGTTGCTTGATGTTGTATAGTTGGATGTGGATAGTGGGGTAGCGGGGTAGATAGGATAGTAAATGGATGGAGTGTTTGGAATGTGAGCTTGGAATTATGGGTTTGTGTATGGAAAATAGGATGGATGGATATGGTATGGGTGGACGGGGTGGATGCTATTTGAAGTAAGGCGGAAATGAGAAATAGATGGATATCTATCTAGTATTAGATA
The DNA here is from genome assembly GCF_000146945.2 of Sclerotinia sclerotiorum 1980 UF-70. Classification (NCBI taxonomy): domain Eukaryota; kingdom Fungi; phylum Ascomycota; class Leotiomycetes; order Helotiales; family Sclerotiniaceae; genus Sclerotinia; species Sclerotinia sclerotiorum. The sequence continues at coordinate 526,752 of NW_001820832.1, forward strand.
GATATTATGATTTACCTAGGTAATTAAAGTCTTAATGATGAGATGTTATAAGATGTTTAGAAATGAATATGAGTATGAGTATGATGAGAATAAAAAGTCATCTTTAAATCTAATAATCCTAAAATTTTCAAAATTCAAAATTTTATAAATATTTATATATCATAAATAAAAGTTTAAAAAGTTTAAAAGAGAGAAGGATAATTTATTATATATAAATAAATAAATAAATTTTGGTTTTATTTTTATTTTTTTTATTAATAAAAAAGTTTATAAAAAATTATTTCAATTTTTTAAATTTCAAACTTAATATATTCGATTAAATTTATAATATGTTATATTTTCAGATTTCAAAATAAAATATTATAAATTAAAATTTTAAATATAAAATCATTAAAGAAATACTTAATTGGTACGCCTGGTAACAGGAAACTCTCACGTGCAATTAATATCACGTGACTGGCTCAGTAAGGATCAGTGAGCTCAGTACTGAGCTGTTACGTAGTAACAGTCAACCTGTCCATATGAGCTCAGACCCCGTGGAAAAGCAAACCGATTCACATACAAAATTGTATGGTAATCGGTTCGTAGAGTCTCCCCACCTTCAGCAAGCACAGACATATAGTCTGATCCAAGTCACGTGATGGACCCTGCATATTCAGGGATACGAATCGTAGGTCCACAAACTCTCAGGATCCAAGAGATCCAATGGAGGACGAAGGTCTATATAAGCAGGATGGTTTCCTTTGTGTAGAGCTTCGTGCTCAAGATCAATCATTTAGTATACTCTACTATTAGTTACGAATTGCATATCATTATTGTCATTACTTTAAGTCCCTGCTTGACGCCTAGTTATAAATCACCTCGAGAGCCTAGAGCACTTCCACGTGATCTAGACGGCAAACCTCGTAACAAGTACCTATCTAAAGATCTAAAGTATTTTATATACATAATACAATTACTCACATTGTATCTGAAAATTCGAGATCTTATCTACCTATCTACTGCCTAGGTACTTATTATTCTTTCGAAAAATATACAGATTACAGAGTAAACACCAATACAATACAACCCAATATCTCAAGTGCAATATATTAAACAAGCGATACCTGGTAAGTCTTAGCTTAAACAATCCTAACCAACCAATCAAATCATACGTACAATATTTCACGAATCCCAAATCCTAAATCCTACTGTATTCCTTCCTCCTGATTATACTAATATAAGCTTTTGATACCTACCTACCTACCTATACCTAGAAATACTAGGATTCAAAATTTATAAATCTCTTCTCAGGGGAAGAAAATCGATGGATTTCCGGAAGTACGGTTGTCAGCCGCGGCTGACATTAATGGCGATGGAGGAGGAGCTGATGCGGGTAAGGTTAATACTGTTTCGTTATGGCTTTTCTGGGCTTTTGGGTTGATTGTAATTTGTAGGGGATGTAAGGTTGTGATGTAGGGGAGGAGTATGAGTAATGGGAGAGTGAAGGAATTGTAGGTATGTAGGTATTAAGTAGGTAGGTACCTAGATGTGGGTATAAAGATGAAGTAAAAATATGGTAGAGATGCAACCAGTTGATGTGAAACAAAGGAATAGAACCAACAGTTTCTAATGTCTTATGAATTACATATCTCGAATACTGAAAGTCTAGAACGTCACCATCCTATTACTAACCCAGTCTACAAATATTCGTCATATTAATCTGTCAAGTAATTGTCAGCAGATCAACATTAACCTACAACCCAAATGATAGATTTTGACAAGCTCATAAACCCAAGATGGCGGGACAAAATAAGTCTTCATGGCCATTCAAATTACCCCGTCGACCCAACAATTTGTTTGTATTATACCCTTGTATTCCTGTCTTCTCAAGCCTTGTGTAAGTTACGTGAGTTTTTAGAAAAAAACCAAGAAATTTGAACGAGGGTTACATCTTCCGGTTAACAATCCTTGAACCTAGAATTTTCTTAAAAAGGACTAGTAAATGGGTGAAGCTTGCATCTGCAGGGTTCTAGTGAGATGTGGGACAGCAGCTTTTTGAGCCTTCGAGCTTTGTTAGTCTTGTTAGTCGGCGTCAAAGCTCCCTTTTTTTGTGTTGCTTCGAAATAATTTCTCCCCCGCACCTTTTCCCATCTTTTTCATCTTTCCCATATTACCCAGTTTTCTTCCCCAATAATTTTGTTCCGTAGCCTTCGTTGGACTTTTAGTACGGAGAAGAGGCGAGAGAATGAAACGGTCCCCGCATGTAGGACGTGCGAGAGAGAGATCCATTATGAGTCTGTGTTAACTATTTGGCTGTCAAGATCCTTCGTGATATAAGAAATTCCTTTTTTTCGCTTGGAACTCGATATGACGATATACTTTAAGATATTGATCTTCCTGGACTGGGAAACCTCCGTTTGAACTTCGAAACCGAATGAGGAACGGATAAAGTTTTAACTTTTGAGACATTCTCACGGATTGCCACTCCGTTTATCAAATCCTGGAGAGCATTAAACTCTCTAATGGGGGTTTCCTTGCCCTTGGAACCAATCAACCTGTCACTCATGCTAAGCGTTCATCGAGAATCCGTTTAGTGTAACGGTAACAAACACTTTTTGCTCCTGCTCCTGTTATCACTCGTGGCATCCTAGCTCAAGGTTAATCCCCCAGAAAACCATTGAATGCATGTTGCCTATACCTGCAAAGAAATGGCTGATCAGCAACTTTTGTGAGACACGAGACCAACATATGATGACGATGAAGAGTTTGGATAGCACGCCAACAAACGGTTTTCCCATACTCATTTGAGGGTCCAACAGTGGTATGGATAAGTTCAACATCTCGAAAGTCTACAATAAAAATGTAAGATTACATTTGTCCACCGTTTGAATTTCTAGGGCTACTAGAAAGACGGAATATTCCTACACCAAAGCCAGTGGAAGTAAGCGTCAAAGAATTAAATTATCGGAAGGGTATCACAAAAGAGAAGAATATGAAGGATGAATTTCTTTATTATCCGAATTGGGACGAATCGGAAAAGGAACCAACTTTTTTCTATCAAAGTTTCCGAGAATCGACTAGTTTCACAACCTCGAGATATCATTATTGACAATCATTGGAGATTCTAGAGGCGTCGTTTGCTCTGCTTCAAGGGTCCAAGGATATCCTGGATTTTTGAGAAGGCTCGTCAAATTATTGGTTAGTGATCGGAAAGAAGAAAAGGGTAAAAGGGGCAGTGGGTATGTACATTTTAAGGTAGGGTATCCGATCGGCTTTCAATTGATTTCGGTTTCCTCAAAAGGCAATAATGCATATTTTGATTTGATTTCTATTTCAAGGGAAAGAGGAGAAGAG
>NW_001820832.1:530187-533693 GCF_000146945.2 Sclerotinia sclerotiorum 1980 UF-70
CTAAAAAGTCCGATCTATGCATCGAACCAGCAATCTAGAGCTTTCAATAAAGCTTCCTTCCTATACGAATATATACTACGTACGTAGTAGTATTAAAATGGCTGGTATGACCATCAGCATTACTATATGGAATTTTCCTATTTGGAGAGGAAAGAAAGATGGGAAAGGGGAAGAAAAAGCAACAGATTGATTGTAACTGGTAGGAGGAAGAAAGAAGACAACATTTTACCATCACTCTTAATAGGTAGCTAGAGCCAGAGTCACAGCCACAGCCATAAATCATGATACATGGTTAAAATAATGCTATCTAGATTCAACCTATGAAAGATGTTACCAAATTTCAATTATATGACGATTGATTTCACTTCATTTCCTTCCCCTTCATTTGCAAATGATATTGATATCAACAAAATGCGTCATCCCATCCCCATTCTCATTTCCCCAACCCACCCTTTCCGAATTGATCTGCCTTGCTGCTGTCTTGTCTTAATCAAGCGCAGGCTTATTCTGTTTGATTCCCCTGACGATTTAAAACCTAGGTTAAAAGGTTGTGCTGCTGTCTTTTCTGGGGTCACTCTACTTTCATAGGTACCTCTTCTATCTATTTTTTGGCGTACAGAATAGAATAATAGATATGCATCCATCTGTAATAATAAGTGTGCAAAGAAATCCCGCTATCTGCATGCTGCACGAGCTAAATTAGTGCAAGTGTATCTTATCGAGTACAGACCAATAGGAAGTCAATTAGCCTTTCTTCTCCACACAATGTCCTAAAATCCCCCAAAGCAATTAACCCCCCAAGTTCGAACATTGATTGAATTATTGGACCACCACAACCTTTTTCCCTATACTCCGTACATCCATCATCATCTCACTTCCTACCTACCCACAGTACATACCTACCAAAAACATTAGCAAGAAAACGAGAAAGAGAAAGACAAGACAAGAGAAGACAGGACAATCCAATCCAATTCAATTCAAACCAACTCAATCTAGTCTTTCTGTTCATTCCATTAAAAAAAAAGAAGAGAAACCTCAATTCCAACCTCCATACTTCTGCTCTGATTTGGTCGAGTCACACAATTCTTACCAATTCTGCGTGTCCATCCATCCATTCTTTCTCTCTTTCTTTCTTTCTTTCTTTCTTTCTTTTCTTCCAACCAAATCCAAAAGGCCAAACCAACCAGCCAACTTTTCTTATCAATCCATCGCAATATTATCTCGTCATTTTACACACTTACACATTTACACACTTTCATCCGAGCCTTTACAACTAAAACATACAAAGTGGAATCTATCATCTAATTCGAAATACAATATATCTCCTCGAATCAATAAATATTATAGCAATCATATTTATTTCAGAAGGCTCAATACACGCGCGCGAAAGGGAAGGAGAAGTCCCTGAACAGTGGGAACCTACCTACTTCCTACCTCGTTCCCACGGTCGGTACATCGCACGGTCATCATTCATCGTCAGGTACCGCATAATTGACAAGTCAACTCGTACGGATCTTATTTACAGTAGAAAAGAAAGATTTCAACATTACAATTACGATATTGTATACAAAGCAAAGCGACTCAAGCATACAAGCACACAAGCACGACTTTCTACCATTCTTTTGACTCTTTCCTACTCTTACTACTATCTATCGCGCATTTTCCATCGACCCCCAATAATACATACCTCACGCCTCACGCCTCACGCCTCACACCTCACATATCACATCACTATTATCTTTTCATCCCACACTTCACTTCATTTACATACACATACCACCAACCTATTTGCGCAAAGCTTCCTTATCATTACATAGCACTCCACTCTAATCTTATTTCCATACCTAATCAACCTTTCTCACCCTCATCCGCCCCCTACCACTTTCTTACCCGAACACCACCTAATCTTCGAGCGCGTCAAATCAACACTACGGTCGCAAAAGTATCCAAGCCTTTTGTGGTCTCCCCCACACGTTCCAACTGATTGTTCTGCACAGAGACAGTAACGAATACCCCGATATTTTATCAGCTTTCGTTTTCCGCTCATCTTTTTTATTTGCGACGCCTCGAGTTGTTAAACAATTACAGACTTCGATATTTTGATCACAAAATTCACACCCTAACGCCATATCATCACCAGAGAATGCCATGAACGCTCCAGTGTTTGTCCCACAAGGCCAGGCCTTTCGTCAATCTAATGGCACCCAACCGTATCAATCCTTATCAATGGCTACGATGAATGCCTTCGCAGGAGACGCTTCTTCGCAAAACGCCTCCCAATCGAACGGAGGCGCGTCATTTGCCTCGGGACCATGTTCCGTTTTAATCCGACGTTTACCATTAAATACCACTGAAGATGCACTACGATCGATGGTAGTTTGGTCCAAGGAGTTTACTGAAGCTGAAGTATTATCTCAAGAGAAATCTGAAGATCCAGGATTCCGATCTGCTATTCTCCACTTCAAGTCTCATGCGGGCGCACTCGAGGCCAAAAACATGCTTGATGGAAAACCAAATATTGCAAACGATGCGAAAATGGTGGTGGAGATATTTTATGGAAGTCCCACTACCTCTCGTCGATATACTGTCGATATCAACTCAAACCCGGTGCCATCTAGCTCCACTTCATCTACAGCTTCTTCGGCGGGTCCGGCCCCTCGACAATCGTCCAGATTTAACGGCTCCTTCACATCTGCACAAAGAGTTTCACCCACAAACAACAATGGAAACTATGTCAATAATGAATTGCCCAATCCCGAGTCGAGTACTCGGTATCAAAGTTTGTTCTCTCCACAATCTCCAATTGGAAACCATCTCAATGACCGCACGCGCATTTCGGGAAAATCTTTGATTAATAACGATTCTGTCGAAGATGATGAGACTGGAGAACTCCTCAAAGATCCTGTAGCTTATGCAGAAAATGGTGCCGCATCCATCCAAGCTCGACGCCCAACCAATCCTCAGATCCCTATCACCGCACGTATGGCAAGCTTATCTCTGACGACGAATAATGCTGCAGGCCCGGGCTCTATGTCTTCTTACACCCCGCAGCAGGCTATGCCATCTATGACACATGCGAACACCATGTCACCAGTGTCCATGGGTAACGGTGGCCCGCCTGTAAGTTATCAGCTTGGAAGTCAGCACTACCAACGCCACAATTTCCCACCTGTCAATCCTGCCGACCAAAACCCTCCTTGTAACACTTTGTATGTTGGTAATCTCCCGATCGATACGTCCGAAGATGAGCTTAAAGCTATGTTCTCTAAGCAGCGTGGCTACAAGCGCCTTTGTTTCAGGACTAAGCAAAATGGCCCAATGTGTTTTGTGGAATTTGAGGACGTTTCGTTTGCGACAAAAGCTCTTCATGAATTATACGGCCATCCTCTACACAACAGTATCAAAGGTGGCATTCGCTTGAGCTTCTCAAAGAATCCTCTTGGTGTTCGATCTGGGCCAGGGATGGGCTCACCAGGCCCTACAAATGTATCAGGCGGCATGCAGGG
>NW_001820832.1:534067-648778 GCF_000146945.2 Sclerotinia sclerotiorum 1980 UF-70
GTTTGCTACTATTCACTTTTTGCAACCATCAAGTATGGTAGAGTGATTTTCTTCGATTTCATCTTGTACGGGGTCGTCAAGGGGGAGTCTAACGGTGCCGCATCAGGTTGCATTTTACATATTCTGTAGTGGGGTGTTCAAGATGGTTAAGATTCCCCATATGCGTTGTTGCACTTATGGGAGTTGCAGCAGAAGCTGGAAAGCAGAGGGTGGCATTTGGCACGGTGTTTTTGATGGACTTTCTTTATGACCTGTGGTGTTTTTGCAATTGTTTCTTGCATCTGGTGTACTTTCGCAACTTCAAGGGCGCAAGCTGGCTGGCCTGCAAGAGTTCATACTTTTAACGTATGGTTTGAGTACTACTACAATTAGTCTGGGTAAACAGGATGGATTTCATGCATAGCAAGTAAAAGAGGGGATTGAAAAGGCGTCGGAACGTTTCGTCAATCATCTGGGCATCTACATGAAAGGAAATACTATGTAATGGATGGCATATCAAATTCAAGGCGATGTGTTTAGCTCGGCATATACTCGCAATAATGGGCGTTTCCGGCATTCAGGGAATGGATTTTGTTGCTGTTCCCTTAGATTTCCGTTAGGAAGAGCAATCCTTACATCTTTGTTATTGTATGGTTTGCTTTGGAAGTAGCTTTTTGGTCTAGGAAAATATTTCATTTATGATGACCATGAATATTCGGGACTTCTTTGCGTGAAATAAATACACATATAGCTGAGGGCATAATAAGACGAGAGTACATCGACACCTGAGGTGAGATCAAATAATTACCATCTGGCACGGCTGGCTCTTACCTCGGACTGGAGCCAAGACAAATTGCGGGTGGGGTGCATACATTTGATTTCGTTCATGTGATACTGATGGAACCTACCGGCGCTAATACATTTTCGCTTAAATTTTTCCCTGTGCTCAAGCTCTTCTTCTGTTCGAGTTTTATTTTTTTCTTCCATCACAAAACATTCAACACACACGACACAATTGTCCTCCACCACGCGCCGTGGTAGGAGGATACTTCAATTCAAGGTAAGCTTCTTCCTTATCTCCTGCTTCTGCAATTCTTATATGATGAACATCGTGTCGCCCCTATCTTACCAATGAGCTTATGCTCCCGTGGTGATTAACCTGTCTTAACCAAACGGACTTTCTGATATATCTTGCACAATTCTTCTTTTCTTGAACTTTTCATATGATACTGGAGACTAATTGCTTTGCAGATTAGGGATTTAATCATCTACACGAATTGAGCCACCAGCTCTCTTGCGCGCTGAGTCCGATCTAAGGTGCCTCAGCTTCGGTTTGTTTTATTACATTATTTTACGAACTATCGATGCGATGGCATATCAACTGTATGTTACCTCCTTCCTTGGTGGCGTCAGGTTCAACCAAAGTACAGTGATGAACAAACTTGTACTATCAAATACAGATCAACAATGACGAATAAAATTGATTCGATTACCTGATATTGCCTTGGTTGAACCTTTCATCAACGTCAATTGATACAATTCTTTGAGTATCATGCTAATTTTGGAATTTTATAGAACTTTTAGCATATTGCTCCACCTCTTAACATCATACTAATAGGTAATTACTTCATTCTCTTCTCTTATTAAAATGGACATTCATCTATATGTCGATGATGCAAAAAACATTCCATGCTAAATCCGACAGACTCCTGTCTAATGCGGAAAACAACGTAGACTTTTCATCTTTCACCTGAGGCACTATTGCTACAGCATACATTACATGAAGACATTTGCACGTCAAATGCTAACATATCAAATAGAGAATATAGCTAGCCATTTTACAGTGCGATTTTGCCTGGGCATTGCTGATAGCTCAGCGGAGGGTGGCGGTATGGTTTGGGATAGAACTTGGGAGGCAATGATGAAATATGGAGTGCGGAGCATCTCATCGGCCTCGGGGCATAGATAGCACAATTTGAGTTCCGATTCAAAAGACATATCATGTCGAACCTACCATTCAAATGTGAACGAAAGTTTATGAGCAAGACTTATTCAAGACCACATTATCCTACCAGCTTTGTGTTGTGCTACTATAAGATATCGAAGAATTCTACATCTGTCGATCTCTACAGACTCTAGAGAGTTCAGTTACAGTCTGTTTGTTCTAGACCCGAAGTGTAAGTACGCACGTAAAATGTCCCACGTGCTCTAATGTAACAGCGGATGCGGCATACTAAAAACTCATCCCTACGAATGTACATCACGTTCCGCACCGAAATCAAGACGAGTAGACTAGAAGTACCATCTAGAAACTCGAAACTAGAACAAAGTAAGACTTGCAAACTCTCCACGCAACAAGCAGCTGCAAAGAATTCCACATCTTAAATGTATTCAAGGGATGAAAAGGAAAGTTTTATGGTAGAGATGTTTGTGGAGATGTTTGTGGAGATGTTTGTGTAGATGTGTTAGATTTTTGTGAGGGGGGAGGATACAGATTTGTAAATATGTATATAATTAATCTTATAATATAAAATAATAGATCAATAGATCAATAAAATCGAAAATCATACACATCATCTTTATATTAGTATTAATATTAATGCTTAATGCTTACCTACTTACCTATCAATATCATGAAGCTTAAATACCTAGGTAGGTAGCTGGAGATTGTTGAATAGATATGTTACTCTGATTGCGGTGTTAGATGATAATCTGGAGTGATGATTAAGAGCAGTTTTTTGATATCATTTGATATTACCGAAGAAGGGGTTTGTGGGTTTGTGGGTTTGTGTCGTGGTGTAGAAGTAGGTATCTACCTAAGAAGATATTATAATGAGAGATGAAGTGTAGAATTTTTGAGATATCTTTTAAATAGGTAGATACTAGATAGATATGGTAACTCCACTTGTATGGAGGTTTATGAATATAATTTTACTAGTCCAATGCATCTTCAATCATTCTAGACAACCTATGAAATGAACTTTAGCTGTCGAACAAAAACTTCATTATCATAATTACAAAATTTTTTATCAGTATACTAGTATATATTCCCAACCGCTCGCATCTGTTCTTCCTCCTTCCATAGTAGGTGTAGGTATCCATCATCCTCGTATCCTTCTATCCATTCCTTCCAATTTTATTAGTCTCTAAATCAGCCTTGACGCCCTCCAAGTACTCAAGTGTTAAATCAACGTTAAAGTACGGATGTATACAATGTTTCCATCTCCCTACCACTTCCCTCTTATATCCACGGACAAATATCGACCCCTTAAATTTCAAACCTCAATCCTAATCCTGACTCGTACTGAAATAATATTCATCCCACAACCACAAATAATCTTCCACGACACCTCCAATCATACTTGGCAAACGGTTGCTCGTCCTATGTAACCATCCCTTTGTAACATTCTCATAAAATGCACCTCGTAATGCCCACCATCCCATTGCCCATCCCCTCTTATTCCATTGCTCTTTTTCTAAAGGAGTAGTTCTGTAATTCTCGCTGCGGAGTTGACGTGCAGCATATTCGATACTGAGTCCTATAGCCCAAGGTTTCCATGACTTAGGGTTCTTGCGGAAATGGGCGAGAGCAATGGCGTAAATGACGGGCTGGAGGATATGCATATATTCTGCATATTGAGAGGGAAGAGTAAGGGGGTTAAGAAGCGAGATTGGCGCTTTGATATCATCCGCAACGAGGACTTTCGAAAGAAGATAGTTTGAGATATCGCTTGGGTTTGGTAGATTTGGAAGTGTCAATCCCGTTCTCTTCAACTTGTATTCTTTGGTCTCGCGGCTCTTTCGGAGTTTTTCTTCTTCTCGCATGGCTACCGAATCATTGGTATCGAGCCAGGGGGGCATTTCATCGGTTTCTGCAGGTGATTCCTCGGGTATGATATCACGTTCGGGAAGAGGTGGTGTGACAAGTGGTCGTCCTTTGGTAATCCTTAAAAGAAGCAGTTTACAAACCGCCTTGATGAATTCTAGAAAAACTACCACTCTCCATCTCATCTTCTCTCCTTTTCTCTTTGCCATCATCTCCCATAATAATTCAGTATACTGTATCATGCTCAACAACATAGCTATCCTTCTATACATCCCGTTACCCTTGACCCAATATTTGGTATATCGATTATGCGCATTTTGTCTGGGCATCCCAGGGAGTTTAGATAAGGCTCGAGAGAGGAGGGTATCATGGTAAAGCGAGAGGAGCTGAATAGAAGAATGTAGAGATTCCGATGCGAGTTCGGCATCGCGAAAACGACCAGGTATTATATAGGTTAGAGAGCGTAGGGCAGATTCGATTTGAGTAACGGAAGATTGGTTTTTGAGGATGAAGTCGGAGTAGAGGTTTAGCGCGTTGGGGATTTTCTCCCGCACACTTTTTAGGGAAGCCATGATGAAGATGCACTCATGAGATGTGATAGCTGTGAGGATAGACTGGTATGGTGAAGACCAAAACGCGGCTGTTGGTTGTGAATAAAGATTGAATTTTGGTATGGAGTCGCAAAGGGGGACTGGCGTTGGTTCATCGTTTCCATTCTCAGCCTCGGCCCCAGATTTAGACACGCACGTGAATTTTAGTGGTGGGTCGGTGATAAGCTTAGCTTCCGCGTCCATTTACATTAATCCCTGTTCATCAAAATTGATAAGGCGAAACCCGAGGCAACTTTTCGATGATGTTAATTTATTACTATTGAGGTAGATTATTATTTTTTCTTTTGGAGATTCTTACGCAGCTGCATTCTGAGAATCTTAAATAACACATCATGCCCAAACGTCGAAGATCAAGTACATCTCAAAACGATTTACCAATAACGAAGAAACATTATCTACCACCGAACAAACGCGACTATATCTCTCATCTTTCTTCCGAACTCCTCATACGTATCCTTCATAACCTACCAATTGAAGCTCTCTTATCCTGTCACTCAGTCTCCCAGCATTTTTATACTCTTTCCCATGATTCTCAGCTGTGGAAATCATTATATTATTCTCGATTCGTGTTACCACGCGCATTGCGCATACCGGGGATAAAAAACAAAGAGAAATCGAGTAATGGGAGAAGTACGGAAGGACAGAAAGAAGAAGGGAAAGGACAGGGAGATGGAGATCGGTTTCGATTTAGTTCGAGAAGGAGTAGATGGTTGGATGAGGAGGGGTTGAGGAGCAGAGGGGATGGAAGAGAAACTAATTGGAAGAGACAGTATAAGTTGAGACATAATTGGGCGAAAGGCGCATGTGAGGTCAAGGAGATTGAAATTGCGGAAAAGGGGAGTGTACCAAGTATGTTGGTGAGGTTAGCTGGAGGGGTAGTAGTCACGGTGGGTGAGGTGGAGGGATTGAAAGCCTGGGATCTTAAAGGAAGGGAGTTGATTACAACGTGTGAAGTGGGTGAGGGGCTACCTACGTGTTTAGCCGTTGATGAACAGGATGGAGAGAAAGGGAAACTAGGGATTGTGATAGGTTTCGAGGACGGAAGTTGGGGAACCTGGGAGCTCGATGTCGGAAATAGGATATTCAAAAGAAAATACAGACATCCACCGAGCAGTAACGGAATGTTAAGCGCGGTAGCTTACGCACATCCTTACATATTGAGCATTACAGAAGGACGGCTTCTTTCATTTTACACTCTTAACCCCACAGAGTTAATACGAGAGTCTGAAGATGATGACACGACCATCAATATACAAGAAAAAGAATCACAACCACGACCGTATCTCTTAACATCACTCAAATCACATTCTTCATGGCCACCACTATCCCTTTCTATCCGTTTAACGCCAAGTACAATTATCGCCTCGATAGCCTACACACTCCCCACCTACCTAAGCGGCTACACGATCTCCATCCAAGAACTCCACTTTATCACGTCACCACCTTCCTCACCACCAACCCTGACCACCTCCCGCCTCACCACCTCCTTCCCCTCCGGTTTTCGCCCTCTGATCACAAACAGCTCTCCTACTCCTCTCTCTCGTCCAACAACCCTCTCCTACGCACACCCCTATATTCTCGCCACTCATGCCGATAACACACTCTCCCTTTACCTCTGCACCAGTACTCAGACTTCTCTCACACTCTCTCCACCTCAAAAGTTATTCGGTCATACTAGTTCCATCAGTTTCGCAAGTATTACTAGTAGGGGGAAAGCGGTAAGTGTTAGTGAACGTGGAGGCGAATTACGTGTTTGGGAATTGGAACCAGGGATGTTTAAGAGAGGGGAGGGAAAAGGAGAGGAAAGGAGTGTAAGGGTCGGGGAAGGGAGGGAAAGAGTGGACGTTAGTAGAGTCGGAGAGATCGGGGAGAAGAGGAATGATACCAGGAAGAAAGTAAAAGATTTGGAAAAGAAACTCTGGGTTGGTTTTGATGAGGAAATGGTTATAGTGTTGAAATCGAGCGTGGAAGATTCAGGATGTGAGTGTGAAGATGATGAAGGTGAAGATAATACGATGACCTCGTTGAGTGGTGCACATGATGGAAATAGAATGATCCTGGAAAGGACTAAAGGAAAAGGATATAGAAACGGAAGAGTGGAGGGGGGTACACAGCAGAGATTAGTTATATACGATTTCACTTGAAATCATACATTTATATATACTATATATAATCCAGTTCCACGATATAAAAGAGAACCAAGCTAGAAACATACAATCATCACATCTCATCATCTGTTCATGTACACTTCAACTCTATAATTAACTATAAGAAAGGCGACGTCTGACCCGAATGGTATCTGAACTTGATACTGCTTAGTCATTGACTCACGGACTAGTCTAATTAATGTAATCCTGAGCATATTTTTCAAACCTTCATCCCAACATACAATTTGCAACTCCCCAGCTGCTTCCCGAACAAGGTGTCGTGAAGCTTGCCAGGCTGTTATGGTCGACAGGATGTTCAATCTCGCAATGCATGCTATCCGCCAAGCCGTTGTGTCTTTACTCAAGACCGTGTCAATCCGCCAACTCATAACATGTAGGTAGCGACTAAGGAACAATATATTGGTAGAAAATATTGATATGACAACGTGCTATTCAATTGTCCGTGCTGCTATGAGATGGTAGCGCTTTTGAGTGACGCTATCCCCGCAGCCACAGTAGTAGTGAATGGGGGATTTGTTCGTTTTACTATCGATGCAGATTAAAAATATACTGTTCACTCTCTACAATCTTTGACAAGGACAAATGTGTGGAGTTATCTTGCTATATTGCATCTAATTTGTTATATAGCTAGCAAGTGTGATGAACCATTCCATTTAATCGTAGGGTACTCGTGGCTGCTTTTCGCTTTTCCGGAGGAGGAAAAGCCAAGTAGTGCCACGCCTACGATTAATTAATGTACACAGTTTTGTCCTGCACAGCAAGGTAAGACTCGACTGGTGCCCCAGCATTCTGGCTTCTGACGACTCTGGCTATTTGATTATTGTTCCTGTAACCCCAGGTATCCTTTCCTCCATTGGCTTTAAGAAGGGTCCAAAGCTCGCTTCCCCCTTTTTGAAAGTCGTCGCCATCGTAAGTGACGCTGACATAAATGTCAGATGCGGAGTTGTTGACTACTGTGATAACGCCCATTTTGTCTATTGAGAATATTAGCGTGTTCCTTAGTCAAAATATCTCAACTTACTTGTAGGGATTTGATGACGAGTAGTTTGAGATTGGTCGGTACGTTTGGGATTTGATGAACTGGATGTCAAGTATGAGTCAAAATGTCAGCCCAAGAAGGAACGACCTTACCTGGCAGTGGAGGTGTCAAAAGATTTGGAGAGTTGAGTTGATTCAGATGTAGTTTGAGTTTGAGTTTGGAGAGTTGGGATAATCAGAAAGTGGTTGTTCTTGAGTTTATATAGCTACACATAGGTAAGACAATAGGCTAGGGAAATCGTGATATCCCGCTTCAACATCGCACCAAGCGATAATAAGCAAGTGCTACATCTTTGAGTAGATATTGCGTCATTGTGCAAGCCTATTACAGCTGAAATGCATAGATAAGTAGCAGATTAAGAACTCTGCATTTTGGCTAATGAATGCAACAGCAGGTAATGCAACTTACCCATTTCGCCATGTCTTTAGTAAACGAATTACAGTTTTTGGAATCGTGCAGCAACTCTCTTCTCAATGCGCCATTTTAACAAATTACATGCAATACTTTGCACATCAACATTGCCACAGCCACACATTACCTTCTCAAGCTGATAATGCAACATGATGTCCTTCTTTGTGCCACGAGCACCGGCATGTTTACCTTATTAGCCCTACCAGGCTACAACATCATCTAGCTGCCTTTCCGCTATTAGACAAACCCGCAGTTGCCTCCAACATTATAGATTATAACATTTGTTTAGCCTTAGTCAGGGTACTCACCCCTCCAGATACCCTTCTTTACAAGACTACTACCTACCCCTCTTTATCCCCATCACAAACCTGCATGTTTATCGTATAACACAGTTCCCTAGTCACGATCGATGGAGTTACGGATGTACCCCGCGATCAATAGACTGTTCGGAGTATCAAGGTCCCGTCTAGACTCTGAACTCAAAACCTACCCGCATCACGCTAAACCCTTTTAAATTAAGCTTATTTATGATTTCCTAGATCCGGGTAAAAGAATCAGTAAAGTGGGTCAGTAGATCTTCGATTCATCGATCCACTTTTGTGATCTATCCCATTCAATATCCAATTAAGGTTATAGATTCATAAACTTATTCCATAATAGAGAAAGTATGTATGATGATTTGAGTATAGACGGGAAACTAACCCCACGCAATTCTTTTCGCCTTGCAATTCCCTTCCGGATTCATCTGCTTGTACTTGATGCTGTGATGGAACTCTCATCTTGCGCCATTCGATCCTTGATGTGTGGCATCTCACTAGAGGTCTCAGATATTAGACATCTGTGCATGTTTTTCAGCTGCTGTTGTTAAAGTTACGGCAAGGGGGCATGACATCATACGGGTATTGGCTCATGAAATTTGTTATTTGTGGTGCTTGTAGCTTCAGTACCATAGCAGTATCCCAAGTTACAATGATAGTCGCTTTTCCAAGTGGTAACGACGATAAGGTTAGCTGAGGTGGTGACATTATCGATTTTGGAATGTTGAGCTTATCCCCCTCAATGTAACCACGAACAGCAAGGATTAAAATGCTAAGCCTACATTAGCTGACCACTTACACTTAAAAATAAGCAAGCATCAAACCTCTTGCAGCGATGTGATCATAGGTAGGCAGTTTACAATCATCATGTCAATCATTTTATTTTATTTCATTCATCAACTAACGATGAACTAGATGCCCGGTGTTTCTGGTAGCGCAGCAGCACAAGATGAGCGCTACGCAAAATACTTGAAAGAGGGCCGATCCGTCGCCTATCAAGCCCTTGACCAAGACAACGGGCACTAGCCATTGTATAAACTCGATCATCCCGTGTTTAGGGTGCTGATTGTCTTGATCGATAGCTTTCAAAAGTCAACCATATCCCCTTCGTGAGCTGCCATCTTACCTCGAGTTTTCTGTTTCGCTAACTCATGGACTCTAATCAATACAGCTAAAGTGTCGAAATGGCGGCCATCTCAGAAGATCAGATTAATCGACAGAATAGTTGAAGATAAACTCTTGCAGCCAGCAGGAACCATGTCCAAGATGCATCCGCTGCCCAAGTGGGTTGTAGCGGGAGGATTTCTTTAACCTGCTCGTTGAGAACTCGCATGGTTTTTCTCATTTCTTTTTTAACATATCAAACAAGCTCTTTAGAAACCGACTAGGATAATTTTTCACCCATTAGGGGTCCGTCTCTAATTGATGCGGGTTAGAGCTAGCGCTCGAGAAAACTCAGAGGTGTTAACAGGACTGTTGCCTTGTTCCTTTGAAACCTCCATTGTCGGGCATAAACAACAATATTAATAGAACTAGACTCTTCAAACTAAGAGTGTGTTTTGTGTACTGAACTATGGTTGTTGTCTTAAACAGAATTTTGTTTCGATGTCTTTCATTCAATTCACGAATTGATCTTGGGTTTCTATTCTAACCAGAGTCTGCAGAGTCTGCAGAGTCTGCAGATTCTGGATCTCCTATGAAATCGTCGACTGAACTTTTAGAGCATTGCGCACGAAGCAACTATGAGCACAGCTTAAAAGCTATCTCTGAAGGAAATGGGCTCATAAGTGTCATTCGAAGGCGTTGCATAATTGACTTCTTTAATTCTTCAATGATATCGCTGCTTAAGTTGGAGCCAAGTGGTCATTCCAGCGTGGCTTCCTTCAACCTGGTGGGCTTCTCTCACAATAGTAGACAATAATCATTCCCGATAAAACGGTCCTTTTTCGACACTACGCAACATCAGGTTATATTTGCAAGTGACTCTTAGCCATCCATCTAGGTTAGGGCGTCGAAATTCCGAGTCCTCTAGGACATCATACGCTTCTAGTGCTTCTTTCAACAACACGCTTTCCATCCAGTCTTTCCTTATTTACGAATCTAATGCGACATTAAACTTCATAATAACGCTTTTATCGTCCGCAGATGTAGCCACTGCACCCGAGGGGTATGGACAGAAAAAGAGAAATCATATCTAACTTGATCCAAATTAGATTGAAAAATACTTTTATCCCTATCGAGTTATTAAATCATATTAACTGAAAAAGATGAAATACTCGAAAGCGACTATACATGCTCTGATGAGAATCACCCTCCTATCCTTCATCATCTCCAAACTATTGTAAATCTAATCGTACCTAGCAAGTGCCCAGTTTTTCCCCCCTCGCTGCTAGAATTCCACTCTGAGATGTGTCTCGTGAGCACTGAGTAAGCTTTCCTTCCTTTGAATACATTTACCGCAATGGTTTTGGTGCAGCGTCAAAGAATTAAGATACTTGAAAATTAACCTGAAGCAGCTTTCGAGCTCATTATTTCGTTTCAAGTGTTCTAATTTGAAGAAAACTGTTGGAGTTCATCAAGATGGAAGGGGAAATCTTTGATGATTCAAACTCTTTGCTTGTAGAATTGGATCTCTGTTGATATATTCAAATGAAAATCATCGAAAATCTATCATTCTACTCCAAAAATATCGTTGTCGACTATTCAAACCGATATACTTCTGTCCAGCTCAAGAATCCCACAGGCTTTCCCTCATTTTCAAATCTTTTTTCTTTCTTTCAATATTTTCACACATATAAACACTTCAGCTCTCAACACTCTCCTTATGAGCTTAGAGCTTACATATATCACTTCCCCTTCGGAATAAAGAATACCATACATACCTACCTACCTACCTTCCCTATCCCACTTCAAATCCATCCACCTACCTATCTATCCACCACCATACCTCCCCATCATACTTCCCCACAAGATCCTCACCATATTCTCACCATACCTTATCCATATCCTCCCATCACACTCACTCACTCACCACCCATCCACCAATAACATCCACCAATAACATCCACCAATAACATCCACCAATAACATCCACCAATAACATCCACCCCATCTTAAAACAAAAACCCCCAACACTTTCACTACCTACCTAGAGTCCTAGATACATCTACAGTAACTTAAACATCTCCCTTAAACATCCCCCTTATCATTCCTTCAACACCTATACAGTATGCATCACGAATCTATCTATAACTACTAGGTAGCTAAAAATCTAAAGAAAAACTCTCCATGATCCATGATCCATTCATAATTTTTTTTTAAAGAATTTCCACTGGCAGGAATCTATCAATCAACTACTGAAGAATAAAGACAAGATAAAATGTAACTAATTACAATCATAACTTCAGATTAAAATATACAGATAATATATACAGACTTACTTTATTAATATGTCACGATTCATTAATTCACGTGACCTCGAGGACCTTGAGGACCTTTTGGACCTTAGGGTCCCAAGGGTCCTCAAAAGATGATATAGGGTATATAAACATTCATTTAGTCTCGTAGTTAAGGAGCTTCGTGCTCAACTTAGTTATCAATTAGTTTACCTACATTCTACTTGATCTAGTAACGACTTCACTTCCAAGTGAAGACCAGTGATAAAGCCTTAACCCACAACTACCAACCAGACGAAACCTTAGGCAGCCGCTGCCTCCAGTATAGTATCGTTACATAATAATAATAAACAAAATCTTATCTTATCCAGCAAAGATACTTGAATCGGAGTCTATAAATAAATCTGTGTCTTTTATTATCCTATAATAAAATTTATTTATATTTTATTTTATTTATTTTTATTTATTTATAATTAGTCCAAGTGCAATATAATTATCATCTTATTGGTTCGGCCCTCTAGGCTCTAGGGAGGGCATTAAGAATTTATGTCCCCTTGAAAACTTTCTTTTAATAGTATATCAAGGCGGTGATGGGAGTAGTGTGAATTAGTATTATGAGGCTAATGTTATCAATCACTCAATCACTCAATCACTCAATCACTCAATCACTCAATCACTCAATCACTCAATCACTCAATCACTCAATCACTCAAATCACTCAATCACTCAATCACTCAATCACTCAATCACTCAATCACTCAATCACTCAATCACTCAATCACTTAATCACTCAATCACTCAATCACTCAATCACTCAATCACTCAATCACTCAATCACTCAGTCACTCAATCACTCAATCACATAAAATCACTCAAGTAAATAAGTAAGTGTGCCTAAGTATAGATATTCTAAATATATCAATTAGATTTCACAACACACCCCACTATATCAACTAGCTATTTCCAACCCAACACGCACTTCATGCACTATGACACTCTATATCTGTATCCATGGCCAACTAACTCAACGATCCCATCACATCCGATGTGATCTGATACAAGATAGTTGTCAAGACATCCATCAACAGTCAGACCATCCATACATAAATCTTTCCAATGGATCCATTCCATCAATCTGACCTCTCTGAGATGCCGTACCATGTCATACCATACCATGCCATGCGACGACAATGTGCATTCATTGTTATAATGTGTCGTTCTCCATCCAATCCAAACCAGTCCTATCCAATCTGCCCGCACAAAGATTCCCAACCACCCCATCCATACCCAATGCAACCAATCACCAGACAAGTCTCCAACCATACCATACCATGCCACACCATAGCCGCACAACCAAGCCATCCATAACTATGAGTATGGTAAGACTCATGTGAGTCAAAAACGCCAATAGGATCCCGAACTATCCCGGAAACCATAGATTCCATAAGTCCATCCACAATGCAGAAGATCCATCCAGACTTTAAAGTCAAAGAAAATCCCTAAAAAATGACATGCTGGAATATAATATTCCCCTGTGCATAATGGACAAAAAGAGAATAAACAAAGTAAAATGTGATCGTGAGAGGAGCTGGGCGGGCTCTCTTGGGTATCAAAGCAGCCCGATGCAAAGATAATATGATGTTAATATGTAAGTAAGATATGCACCAGGCCGAAAATAGAAAGGAAACCAATGAGCCAAGTACCAAATGCTTGTAAACTGTGATGTCAAAAAAGAAAGTCGAGTCTCAGTATAAGCGAATAACCGTCGCAATGCAGTTGAAAATAATCAAAAATTCATGAATGAAAAATGTAGGCAGAGTCGTAATCGTGTATCGTGTATTGGTGTAAAGTACCGATAAATTCGTAGTGATAAGTGGTGGTGAAGTGGCAAAATGTGGTTAGCCGACAAGAGCCATCAATCTAAGCATACTTCTTGACCCAGGATGGATTGAGCCAACCAACTTTGTCAAATGCTTGCCAGAGTTTACTAGCCTTGTTGACATCAATCTTACATGCCTGTTGGGCATCAGTCTTTCTGAATTCCTTCCCGACTCTCATTGCTTCAATTCTTTTCATGAAGATTCGACGTTTGGATGTAAGATAAGTTGCACAATCAAGACGAAGATTGGCTGCAAGAGAAATTTCATCTGGATGAAGAAGATGAACATTTGGGTCATTTCGGAGATCAATTGGAGCTCCCTTCCAATCAACTTTCAATGAATTGGGTTTGTTAGGAAGACTAGTGATTGGTGGGCAGTAGTCTGGAAGGTTCTCAAAATCCTTGTCTTCTCGAGCAACTCTCTTGATATCAGGGCCAGGTGTTGCTGAGGATACTGTGCGGACTCCGCGAGGCATCTGAGCAGGTCGAGGAGGGCGTACTGTCTTTGTAACTCTTGTAGCAGTGTTGCCTAAAACCCTATTGCCTCTGCTAACCGCAGGAGCAATGTTTGTCCACCGCCTTGCACCAGATTGTAATTCCCGATCTTCCCTAAGATAAACCATCTCCCTTCGCAGCCAAAGTGCTGGATCCTTTGACATGATCTTTACCACTTGTGATTTAAATTCGAGAGCGAGCTCATACTCATCGCGGCGTGGAGGGGAGGCTTCTCGAAACATGCTAGCTTTCCTTGCTGCAACATGCTCATCAACTAATCGGTGTGTAACGAGGGGGTCATCATTGTCTTCGAAGAGGGATGACTGACTGGCAGATGTGCCTTGATTGTCGGAAAGTGGATATAGAATTGGATCGGTGATTGCTTGTGAACCAGTGGGCTCTTCTGGTGACCTGGCTTTGGTCTCTGGAGACACAGGTGGCGATATGGGAAACGTCGCACCGACGATTGGGTGAAGTTTTCGCATCTTTGAATCCATTGTGAATCCCTGGCTCGAATGTGTAAAGTTATCAAGAGGAAGTGGCTCTGGCGGTGACATAAGCGTGTTGGCGATATCAAGTTGATTCTTACGTTTCATATTCATAGGTCGGGAAGAAGTTGTAAGAATTGGTTTGATGAATTGAGCTGATGATGTAGAAGTAGAGGTTGATGAATTGTTGAATGGTTTTGTAGCAAACGATGACTGTCTAAGATCGAAGGTAGTAGAAGGCTGCAGGATCGAGGTGAATGTTTTGTCATCCATATTTCGTTTGTTGTTCGCTGCCCCGCGCCAATTTGTGGCAACCCTTGACGTCGGATTTCCCTGTTTCTTTAAATCCGCAAATGTGATTTGCTAAACAAGAAAGAAGTTCGGAGATTGGGACAGATATGTCGTGGCTATTTAAGAGAGCTGGCTCTGTGTGTGTATTAAGTAAGTGTTGCGTAGGTCGTTCGTTCTGGTCAGCTGAGGTTTAGGGTGGAAGTTCTTTGTGCCTGTTTCGGGTTCTAGTTCAATGAAGAAAGCGTAATCTATTGAAATTCGAATTTCAATTGAGGTATGGCGGGGTATTGCGTTATTGTAATGGTGAATGTAGAGAGGAATGCAATCAATTGTGAATCATATAGAAGACAATGAACTGAGATATGCTTGGAAGGATGAAGTAGAAATAACAAGAGCAACAAGAGAAGAAAAGGGATTGCATGTGCGAGAGATGAGTTGAACAATAAGTAGGTACTTTTTGTGAATGGTGTGAATGGAGAGGTGTGAGAAGAATGTATAAAGCGTGTGTGTATGAATATGGATTGAGGCGGATGACTTTAACCAGTCATTCAAAATACGCAGCGGACGGTTCGTAGGCTGCCACGAGATGATCAATTCAACTGGTCATGCACTAATAAGCGCAATTGGAATAGGGTGTTGTCCTAGTTCTTTTGGTTGATAATTATCAAGTTTATTTCTTTTTGATAAAATAATATGTACGGAGGGAAGGAGTATTGCGGGACGAGACAAGAGGATGGTAAAGTAAAAAATAAAATAAAATAAAATAAAAAAGGAGGTGGGAATACCTCTTTTCCCAAGATGAATTGGATTAATTCTCATCAGGTAGTGGATTAGACTTGAATGTTCTTAGACTGATTTAAACAATCCTGATTGGGTCCAATTGTATCGATCTTTGTTTGTTTTGCCTTATCCCTTTCTTTCTTTCTTTTTCTGTCCTCACTCTCTTCTCTCTACCTAAATTCTTTTGTTGTTGATTTAAGTATGATATGCGTACCTATGTGCAATGCGTGTGCGTATGCTTGGTAAAAACTAGGTGACACTATCGGAGAATGAAATAGTACCTAATATGTGCTCTTTGGCTTTCCAATGATATAAGATGTGTAAATGTCTTCCGCGTTCTTCTTGTTCAGGTAGGGTTAGACATCAACAGAATGATACCATTACCTTCCAATGACCTTCCATTGACCTTCCAATTGACCAATGATATCATGGTAGATAGATAGATTTGTTCCAGATAATTCGTCAGCATACTCCGTACTCCATATATTGGAAGGCGAATAACTCTAAGGTAGATAGGGACGGAGATAGTGTACGGAGTACTCGTACTTTTCGAGGCTTTGATCTGATCGGTGAGAAAAAAAAGGGAGGAATTGTAATAAAAGTTTGCTCGCATTTACTCTAATCACACCGGATTGTCTCAATTGTAATGGATACAATCAATCAATTGATACGGAGTACTCAGATTCAATGTGCCCTCTTTTCCCTTTTCGCTCTTCGCCTTTCTCTTTTCCTTTTTCCTCTTCTGTTCAGTCCTGCCAGACTATTCAGATTGTGGGAATTGAGTTGGGTTGCAAAACAATTGGATGTTGTGGTTGGTCAATAGTGATGGATTGTCGGATGAAAGAGGCAAAGGAGAGAAGTGTAACAGAAGATGTGACTCACCCTGAGGGAATTTGGAAGAAGTTCATGGTTGGGTCTGAATAATTAATTAGTTGATAATTGTCGTAGTATAGTATCACATTATACCACATTAAGTTTAGCTTCGAGGTCGGGCAGATATTTGAATGCATCGAATTCTGGGATTTGGGCCGGTATCTTTTTGCTTATCAAAGTGTTGCAGCGGGCTGAAGCGGCGGCCGCGGTTAAATTTATGCAATTGCATACAGTAGTACACAGTAGCTTCCAAGTGAAGGGGAGAAAAAGAAGGCATGGTTGCATAAGTGGGCACGCACAGCCAGAATAATGTTTGGGATTTTGGATCTGTCTTGCTTGTGTGCTTGTATGTGTGCTTGTGTGCGTATGCTTGTGCTTGGATGCTCAATGAAGGATGCTTGTAAATCATCAGTGATTACCTACTCCGTATCCGTACTATGGGGAAACACAACTTCATATCCAGCTATCACATTATACATGAGGCTTCATCATGAAGCATTGCCATGAAGATTTCGGATATGCACGAATATCTGATGGAATGGAAAACAATTGGAAACCATTATCTGAAATATTCACATTGAATTACATTTACTTACATTACATTCAAATAAATTCAATCCATTATAATTATTCGTATACTCCCTATGTATCATACCTATCAATTGACACCATCATCGGGCTATTTTCTTACTCAATCGGTCCAAGACATCCATCCATCCTATCCAACATCATTTGAAATCAAGTGTCGGAATTCCTTGATTCCATTCATGCAATTTGTGTATGTCTCGTCTACCTCTCCTTATGGCCTCCTCATTGCTCACTCACATTCAACCAACTCTCCACTCAAAAGTGTCTTTGCCTCAATTGACTTTATCCAGTTCTAGAACTATGATAGATATGCTTTGCTCTGCTCTGCTTCGCTTTGCCTGCTCTCCTTTCCTTTCCTTTCACAACTCAACGAGCATAATTCTCCGGCCTCGTTACAACCATACTCCACTCCCTCCTCAACCCGATTCAATTGAGTTTTGACAAATGCCCTTCCCTCTCCTAATCCCATCCTATCCCATGAATCCCCTCAAGCCTCCTCAATTTCCAATCTTCAACGTGTTTACGACCTTACAGCACTCTAACAGTACCAAGCCAACCAATTCATCTCTTGCCCATCGTTCGTACACGTGTTTGAAGCCCATTCCCAATTATAGCTACGAGCCATCTACCTACATCTACCTAAAGCCATAGCATGATTTCCCCAGCCCAATGATGCACATAAACAACTGGAGATTCGCAATTGGCATCTACAAATCATCCATGACGTACTCCACTCTTTCTCACGAACTTGTGGTGTACAACACAGTACTTACATAGCGTAGCTGAGTAGCAGTGCGTACCAGTGTGTAGCATCGCTTTTCCATTGGCGATAAATGCGCCTGCTTCGCTCGTGGTGGAGCATGCTGTACTATATCGTCTCGTCTCGTCTCGTAACGTGCAGTTAGATGTATCAAGAATCTTTATCCACACACCTCGTTCATTTTGCGTGCTCTTCTCGTTAAACGCGATCGAGAGCTCTAGAGCCATTCTTGAAGAGGCTGCTATGTACTTGAGACTGGGTACTAATCTTGAGTAGGAAGAGAAAGGGTTCTCATGAATTGATCATCCGTCCCTTGATATCTACAATACAAGGTTAAAGCACCCCCTCTTCGCCAATAAAAAAGGTCATCTGCACCACCAATTATCTGCCTTCTATCCATCACGCATCAAGAACCTATCAAGAACCTATTGCTTCCAACTTGAGTCCCAAGCGTTCCAGTAAACGCGGAGACTATCGGTTCTTCATCACATGCAAGAATTCCATCCCATCCTGTCTCACCACCCCACCATCCCATTCACATACGCAGATCATATGATAGAAAGTCATCACCCCATCACCGTGATCACCTCACCCATCACACCTTTTTCTTCAACGATGATAGTCCACCCATCACACCCTTTTCATTCTTCAAAACCCATCTACCCCAACCCCTCATCCCCATCTTCATCCCCATCCCCCTTCCCGAAAGCAACCGAAAGCCTCCGAAGCACTGAAACATCACCTCTAAATGAAACACAAAACCCAACCCAAACCACCACAAAAAGATCGATATGCATGCCGATACTGTAAGTAGCATGCACTCAATCCCGTAATAACAAGGGTAAGTCCCCCCTCCGCTGCAACCTGCACAGAAGCATAAACACGACATCAATCCATGCACGACCAGTAGATCCTGTCTACATGGCATGCATACATCAACATCGCATGTCCTCTATTCTAAGATTACACATCCGACTAACCCCAATACCCAACTCCGTAAACTCAATTTCTCGCATCATCGGCATTAGATGGATACAATAAACGTTAATTTCACATCCCATCTCCAGATGCGAAAATTCCCGGGATTGTGAATCGTAACTGCGTCATGGATCTCATGAATCTAATGATCCCATCCATAGCTTCCTTGAAAGCAAGCGTCTAAACGCAACCCTATTGCTAAACACAAAGATCATGTGTGCCAAATATCCAAGTACCTTTCCGAAATAAGCATTTCTAGGTTATATCTATCTATATCTTGGGCTCGTACATTAATTAAGCAGATAAGAAACAAAAGTGGGAGATCTCGGAAAGTTTTTTAATTTTGCAATTTCGATGCAGGTTAGCTTGGTCTTGCAAGCGAGATATGATCCTTTTAGTTCTATGGACTTATCGATAGCGATAGATTATGTAGATAGATAGAGAGATGGAGGGGTAAATTCTAATCGCATAGAGGGGTAATTGAGAATTTCTAAAAAATCCAATTGATAAGAAAATAGAAAGGTGGATGGATGGATGGATGGATGGGGATTGTTGGTCATCCAACGAGACATTCACAGAAAAGAAGTTGGAAAAATGGGAAATAGAAATTTGATTTGGAATTGGAAGTGGATTGTTTATTCGAGCTAAATACATTTCAATTATTAATTGCTGAAAATGAGGTAGTGCTCACTGGTCAAGGTGCTAAGTTTTCGATTTTTTTATGTCTGAATGATTGTTTGCAGTTTTTCGGTGGGGTTGAAGGGTGACGGTGATGCTTATAGCAAGCTTTACCCCTTCATGTTATAAAGTTGAATATCTGAACAAATCGAAATCCTTTTATTGTTATTTGATTGTTGTATTGGATTGGAAAATCATCGCTATTAGGTAAACATTTTCATATGATAATTTCTATGTTTTGACCAGCTTCCTTCGTTCATCAACGATCTATCATGAGAAGTCTCAGCTGATAGTATCCCTTTTTCTCACCCAAATAATGTACACCCCGTATATTATTAGGTACTTGATATAATTCTCAAAATATTCAATTGATTCACAATAGATAGAAGTCAATCTCTTCCAATTGTACCGAGTGGAAAATGCCATAAAATGCCATATATTACGGATAAGCCCTATTCCACCCAATCACCAAAAACCGCACATGATTTCTAAATCTACTCTCAAAATGGATACAAAGAAAGTTCTGACTATCCGTGAGAGTGATACCTAAAAGCAATCGTCATCGCAAGTCATCTAATTACTCATCGTCATTGTAGCCTAGTAGGCTACAACCACCTGAATCCCAAGAACATATTTGAAAGGCTGGGAAGCCTTAAACTAGGTCCTAGCTAAACAAGAGAATGTACTAGAACGATCATTGGATATGATAAAGAATGTCTAGGTGAGGTATAATGCTTTGTTTATGCTGAAGTGAAAGACAAAGAATGATGGTCGATGTCAATGGATGGGCTGAACAAAGCTTCGGCTTTCTTTCATGGAATAGATGGCTAAAGACAGGCCATCCTCTTTTCAATGAAGATTATCGTTGGCCTGAATTGTAATTTTATTGTGTACAATGTAATTATTTTCCTATGACGGCGGCGTGAAACGGTAAGTGGTGATGCCTGATATTTCTCAAATCTCAGAATAGTTTGGGATGAGGATCATCATCCCACTAGAACGGAAGTCTTCAAGAACCATCATTCCACTCCAGAAGTTTCTTGAGCTTCGCCTACTGTGAATTCTCATCGAAAAGACAGAAAGCTCCCTCAACGATTCCATAAATGCCTCTACACCTCCCTACTCTTCATTCGATTCAAGATTTCGATGAAGATCTATTTGGGGCTAACCATGTCATTCCGTAAGTTCAGATAAATGGCAATACAAAGAAAAGGCACAACATGCGTCTCATGTTAAAACAACATTAGAAACTCACCTCCGATCAAAATCTCAAGATTTCCAAACAATGCCGCAACAAGCCTACTTGAAAAGTATTTCTCCCCTTTCCCGTCACCCCATCTCTTCTCCTCTTCTCCCCTTCTCCCCTTCTCCCACACGTCACCCACACATCATCACATCGCCACTCACCCACCAAGCAACCAACCCCAAAAATGTGCAAATCCACCAAAACCATCTTCACCTGCACACACTACAGTTTCTGGGTGAAAAGATGTAGCCCCAAGATGCAACCCACCCACTGTCCACACTACCATCAAGAAACCATTCATTCGGATACGGTATGCGGTGGATGTAAGGAGAAGGCCGATCTGGAAAGAGATCTTTATCAGAAGATTTATCAGCTTGCGTTTCAGAGAAAAGGATGAGAGGAGAGGTGAAGAGAAGTAGTGCTAGAGAGATAGATCTAGCTAGCTAGCTAGGTGTGTTATGTTTGCTTTTGTTTGCATATTTGCATTCACATTTGTATTCACGTTTGCATTTCCACATATCACATCAAATAAAAATTAATTTTTCTTTCTTAATCTTTAGAGAACTTGTATACCCTTCCCACAATTTTCCTGTGCCTTTCCTAAAAACTTTTTTTTCCCATGCCTCTTGTGTAATCCTCCCATAATTCAAATAGTTCAAATAGCATGCACACCAAACCCACATTCCTAACATTCAACACAATATCCACACAATCTTTACCACCAAATCAGACAACCCCGTATGGGATTTGAACGTTTGCTCTCCTATGGATATTGATTCCAGTTCCAGTTCCAGTTCCAAATTTACATAAGCTATTCGCAGCCATAAGAAATACTTGCTGTAATGTAAGTCTTGGTGGGTGGTATAGGTTTGTAGTGAATGTCCTTGATAACTCATGAGTGGGCAGAGATGATACCCTGGGATTCTGATCTTTTGATCTTCTCTAAGAGGATTCTTGATGTATATTGATAGGTGCGAACAGTTGCCGGGGACGCTCGCTTTGATTAGTATGGTATAAGCTCACTGGAAGGAAAGGATTTGATTATAAAGTATCAAAGTCATTTTGATTTCGGACGGAATTCATATTTATGCGTTCCTCTATTATACTCCATTTATACCCTATCCATCACTTTAGGACCACCATTCATTAAAACCATTCATTAAAATCATTCATTAGAACATCCAAAAGAACATCCAGAAGAACCATCCAGAAGAACCATCCAGAAGAACCATCCAGAAGAACTATCCAGAAGAACCATCCAGAAGAACCATCCAGAAGAACCATCCATTATAACCATCCATTAGAACCATCCACTAGAACCATTCATTAGATATTATCATACCACATTAAAACCCACCAATTAAGCCATTCCCTCCCCAGAATTAACAAGACCCTCCCTTCTCGCTTCATTAATAGCCTTCAACTTCGCGGTTCCTACACCTGCAACACCGCCCTGTTGATCTTTGCCCAACCACGGTTTGACTGCATCTCCCAGCATACTTCCGGATAAGAAATATACGAACAGTCCCAGGATGATCAACACAAATGCAATTGGATACAAGTAGTAAATAGTATATCCGAAAACGTTGATGCCGATAACAACACCCCAGAAATTAGCCGTGAGAAGCGAGATATCAAAGAATGCCGCAGAGGCCATTCGCAAAATGATAGGAGCGAGTGTATAGAACAGAAAAAGAGCGAGTGTGTATCCAACAATATAGCCTCCGACCTCGCCGTCCCAGACGGCGGTTTCGAATGAGTGGCGATCGAATATGGCGGCCGTGATACCATTGATGATGATGCCAAAAAGACCAAGCATGCCTAGGACTTCGTACATGGGACGTTTGGAAACGAACCATTCTTCAAAAACGTTTGAGAGACCGTACAGGGTAGCGCCAGCTAATGCAAAAAGGTCACCTTTCAACATGGTGGGCGGGTTACCTCCATTGGAACCAGTAATGTGATCAGATGCGAGGAGGATACCCATTCCACCACAACAGACTAGAATGGAAATGACTTGAAGCCACTTGTATCGAACACCGAGGAAACAGAACGAGACGACTACAACGCAAACGATGGACCAAAAATTAATAAGTTGGGCGCTTAAGACATTAGCTGTAAAATGTTAGTAATCGTCTCTGCAAAAGACTCAAAAGAATACATACTCCATCGATAAGCCAACACAGTGAAATAATTTCCCTCGACATCCATAAAAGACAAAATGACATATTTCCAGCCATCTACCCAAAGGAGCTTCAAGTAATTCCTCCATCCATACTTGTGAATAGTATACGTCGTGTAGATGGCGCACAAAAGAACATAATTGAAAAGAGTTTGAAAAGCTGGAATTGAAGTGCCTTTATTTGCAAGGAGTGTAGTGAAAGTATTGGTAGCCGTAATACATAGGGAAAGAATTTGTCTGTAAAACGGAAACGTTAGATTCGATATTTATGTAGAAATGAATAATGCATCGAAATTGCTTAAAACAAGAAGAGGCATGAAAAGTCTTGTTCAGGGCAATGGTGTTAGTTGTCTCATGGCTTGGTCTCCCAATTTCTGAAGTAGCAAATACTTTATAAGTTGCAAAACATCATGTAGACTTCCCATCATCTCAACAGCGAAAATAAACATACCCAAGAATCAAGACCATCCAAAAGTCCCGTGTAAGCAAATATGCCCACCATGCTTTCTTTTTGGACTCCAAATTTTCAATGGCGTGCTCCAATATCTCTCCATCTATCTGATCTCCAGTGGCTCGATCATCAGCCATTTCAAAGCTTCCGCTGCCGGCTGCAGCCGTGCCATCACTCGATTTTGTATGCCTCTCTCCTCCCAAAGAATTAATATTCGTCTCCACCCCGGTAGCTTTCGCACCGTCATCCATTTTGGAACTCATGTTGTCTCTCCCTAATCTTTCCGCACTGAAATCCAATTGACCCTGGCCTTCGTCTTGATATACAGAATTGACGTCCGAGTTTGAGTCTGAATAGAAGGTGTCTTCTAGGAGCCCAATTCTCGATTCCGAATCCACGATTAGTGCTGAGGATTTTTTCCTGTAGTTCAACTAAAGGTAGTTTTGGTAGTAATGATGTCGATCGAACGTACTAGGCGGTGGATTGTCGCAAATGATCTAGGGAATCGAAATAAATCAACAAGTCCTTCTACCCTTCCACAGTTGTAAACTGTGAGCGCAAAGACTTCAAGTCGCTCACTATAAGAATTAAGCTATCTGGTTCATGAATGGGAAAAGCCCATGGAAAAAAGATTGAGTGTAGAGCACAAAATGGAAAAGAAAATCTTTAATGGGATTTTAGATGCCTTTAACTCTTTTGGACAACGCCTCCAGTTATTTAGTAGTGGGGCAAAGTGGATCCCATTTAGATCGTGAAAAGATAAGTTAGTTTATGATTGGACCAATGGATGCGATAGCTAGGATATCCCTCCGAACCGAAGAGCGGGACGATGTCAGCCTGGATTTGGGTCGGAGGATCCCGATGAAGAAATAGAAAAGTTTTTTGGATGGTAGATTGTGTCGATGGATTGGACATGTTGGTGGAGATATTGAAGAGGCAAACGCGGACTGTGGAAAAATGTCTGACACATGGGGATTGAGTAAGTACTACGTGGTATTTCTGATATGCGAAAATACAATATGTACGCAATTTTTTTTTACAGCTCCATAAACGCCATCAAGCCATGCTTCGTCTCATTCGTGAAATACAATTTGGTTTTGAAAGATAAGTGTATTATCTCCCTTAACCCAAGAACTCCTTCAATGGTCCACCGACATGCTCCACATCCAATAAGAATGTATCGTGTCCAAACTGGCTGACATCTTCCCCAAGTTCGACGTGACTTACTTTGGTATTTCCCGCTTTTCTTAGCGTCTCGGCAACCTCTCTTTGCTGCCATGCCGGGAACAGGATATCGCTAGAAACACCCATAACCAGAGTAGGATGATCTTTCATAGCTTTCATTCCGGAAACCAAGTCCGCAGGAGGTCCTGGAGACGGCTCAATAGGGGCATTAATATCTGTTGACCCATTTTCTTCTGGTTGTTCCTTGTATGGGCTATCGGGAAGGGTAAGGCTGCATGCTGCATCTCCAAGAGAAGATGCAGCTTCAGATCCAGTTTTCATACGTGCTAAATGGTCTGTCCTCCTTGATGAAGTCGCAAGTTGATTTTTCGCACCAAGGTCAAAGAGATCCATAGCCTTGCTAACATACAGAAGACTATTTGGATCGTACTCCAAACAAAACTTTTCGCCGGCGTGATCGAGATATGTCTCGATGAGAAAGTCGGGACACAAGGCAGGTGGCTTGCTTGGATCAGCTCTTCGTCGACCAAATCTTAACTCCCATTCAGGCCCCGAACGGTATGTTACGGTGGCAATCTCACGCGCAAGTTTCATACCTGCGTGAGGAGGAATATGGTCATAGTAAAATCCACGGTTCCAATTCTTATCCATCATCAACACTTGCCGCTGAGTATGGCGCATTGCAATGCTATAGGGATGGCTCCTCGCACATCCTGAGATACTGGCCACTCGACCAACTCGTTCGGGAAACAGAACTGCGGCAGCTAACGACTGCATACCACCCATACTCGATCCAACACTCGCATATAGTTTTGTAACTCCGAGTCCGTCAAGTAATCTAAATTGTGCCCGCACCATGTCTTCCATGGTAAGAATTGGAAATCTCGTCGCATATCGCTTTCCATCGGCAGGGTCAATTGTCGAGGGTCCCGTTGAACCATAACATCCTCCAATAACGTTCGTGCATATAATATGGTATTTATTCGTATCAAGGCTTTTATCCGGACCTATAAACTTTTCCCACCACCCCGGCTTAGGATTCGCTTCTGTTGAATGTGCATGTGAAGATGCAGATAATCCAGTATGCAGTAAAATGACGTTCGATTTGTCTGCGTTCATTTCACCCCATGATTCATAAGCAATATCGAATTCTCGCAGTACTCCTCCCCAATCAAGTAATAAAGGTTCATCGCAGTGGTATTTGAGAGTTGCTCCGCTAGTATAAGATGGCTCTGGACCACTTGAAAGGGAACGAGCTTCCAAGGTTGCAGACTTGGTTTCCAGGGCATCTAGACAAGGGAATGCCATTGCGGGGTTAGAAGCCTTTGCCAATGATGCCGCGGAAGCATTGTGCGAGCCAGATTCATGATATGATCTCGAGAAGGTTTGCGACGACTTGTGAAGAGGGGTGGTAGTTTTGAAGGACGATTGTCTTGACCAAGATCTTGGTATAGCTTTTGTGTATTTTGCATTTGTTCTTGCAGCTGCGGCAAGAGTTCTAGAGGCGTTCATCTTCGAAGGTTTGCAGGTAAAAAGGAAATCATTCTACAAATACAAATGAAGTCTGAGAAATCAACTTATATTCTGCAATTAATCTATATTTTGTTTTGTCAGCGAATTCGGTCACCACAAATGCCCGACTACCGTGTTACGAGGTTTGCCGTCTAGATCACGTGGAAGTGCTCTAGGCTCTTGAGGTAGTTTATAACTAGGCGTCAAGCAGGGACTTAAAGTAATGACAATAATGCAATTCGTAACTAATAGTAGAGTATATTAAATGATTGATCTTGAGCACGAAGCTCTACAAATGAAACCCTATCCCTTATATAGAACTTCATATTCTACTATATTCTTTTGGATCTCTTGGATCTACTAGATCTAGAATTTAATTATCTAGATCCCCTAGATCCTCTAGATCCCTTAGATTCATCATGTGATTTCAATCAGAACATATGTCTGTGCTTGCTGAAGGTGGGGAGACTCTACGAACCGATTATGTGACGGAAAAGTCGTAAACGGAGTCAATTCAATCACTTAGAATCTAAAACTAAAGAACTAAGAAGATTCTAAGTAAGAAGGTCTTTATATACAGGGCTAGTGCACGTGAGCCACTAGTGGGTAACAACCGTCACGTAACAGATTACCATACAATTTTGTATGCGAATCGGTTTGCTTTTCCACGGGGTCTGAGCTCATATAGACAGGTTGACTGTTACTACGTAACATTTAAAAGGTTTTTATTTTTTAAAAAAAATTATAATAAATATATTTTCAATTTTATAAAAAAAAACTTACTATAAATTAATTATCATTATTATTGTTATATATAATTTTACTTATATCAAACTTTATTTAAAAAAGTTTTTATAATTTGATCTTACTTTCGTAGATAAGTGTCACGATTCACCATTAGGTTTGATGGTGTTACGATGGTAGCAAACTGATTAATTAGGAGAACTTAGGTCTTGTGCAAACACGATCAGATTTCATCGAATTAGTATGTGATTGTTACGAGGTTTGCCGTCTAGATCACGTGGAAGTGCTCTAGGCTCTCGAGGTGGTTTATAACTAGGCGTCAAGCAGGGACTTAAGTAATGACAATAATGAAATGCAATTCGTAACTAATAGTAGGATATACTAAATGATTGATCTTGAGCACGAAGCTCTATACAAAGGAAATCCATCTTGATTATATAGACCATCGTGGCATGCGTCCCAGTGCTCCCAGTTGTCCCAGTTGTACTGGGACAGCTGAGCCTACTGGGATCCTCATATCACATGATGCTAATCACGTGATGTTAGGTATGTGAGATCCGTCGTAACAGTGATCTTGGTCA
The DNA here is from genome assembly GCF_000146945.2 of Sclerotinia sclerotiorum 1980 UF-70. Lineage (NCBI taxonomy): Eukaryota > Fungi > Ascomycota > Leotiomycetes > Helotiales > Sclerotiniaceae > Sclerotinia > Sclerotinia sclerotiorum. The sequence goes on from NW_001820832.1 coordinate 561,525, forward strand.
CCTTAAGATCGTATGCGCACGCACCATCAGAAATCACATGATAAGGAACCCTGAGGAGCCAGAAAGCTCCTGGGGGTGTCACGAACCACGTCTAGTATTATCCTAGGATGAGAATCGTCCCAGGATTAGTGTCCTGAGGCCAATATGAGATCACGTGATGTGATAGCTCTGCTAGCCAGCTAGCACAGCTAGCATTCAGAGAAACGTTTAGTATATAGTTAGAGTAGTTTCATAGTTTAGGAGCTTCGTGCTCAACTTAGTTATCAATTAGTTTACCTACATTCTACTTGATCTAGTAACGACTTTATTTCCAAGTGAATACCAGTGATAAAGCCTTAACCCATAACTACCAACCAGACGAAACCTTAGGCAGCCGCTGCCTCCAGTACAGTATCGTTACAACGCCGTCTAGTGCTCTTCTCTTAGTTGTCGAAGGACCTTATATTAGAAGATTTAATTGGTCAAATTAAGGTTTCCCCACGAAATCTAACCCCCATTAGAAAAGAGCTTATGCCGCGCCGCCTAGACGCATTATTACTTCTTCGCTTCTTCATTTAGTGGACGCCCCGTCCCTTGATATACGTCATGGAAGGCAACACTAACTATACACCCTACTAAGTATTTCCTTTAAATAATCCAGCTTCCCAACCAAAAATCAAAGAAACATGCTACAATTTGGGAAACACTTCTACAATACCATTTCCAACATCATGTCATCAACCTATGAAAACACAGAACCAGAGTCCTCTCTCCCCCTCAGCATGCAAATTTTCGATGCTGATAGATATCTGCCATCTTTAGAAGATGTGTTCGAACTTAAGGAAATCCTCTTCAACGCACCTAAAGAAAGACGATTACCGTTAGAAATCATCGAAAGCATAATTGATCTCGCCGAATATTGGCCTCATACAACAACATCAGGTTTTGCCATTCCCGGTTCTCAAGATAACAGACTCCTTGTCAATACTAGAAAAGAAATCACCGTTAGATCAGGTGCTCGAACAGAAAATCAATTTCTTTTACGCTCTCTTCCCATCGGCTACTTCTCATCTCAAGAAAATAAGCACGATCTACCTTTCCAAAAACGTTTGGAAGACGAGACAGAATTCACCAAAGTCGAACCCAAGCCTTGGCTTTGGCCATCGGATCGGCAAATTCCACAAGATGCCACGGAGGAAGTTATAAAGCAATGGGCAGAGGTTTCACCTTGTCGAAGCCAATTCCCTTGCAAGAAAATTATATTTCGAATTAGAAGTCATGATCAAGGATGGGGAGGTGCATCCGCAGATAGAGGAACATACAGAGGATCATTCACATGGTTTGACGTTGGCTTGGAGCGAACATATGCTACGAGAGAAGGTATTTCAGCACAACCCATCAAGATTAGCAGTTGCCATAAACCTAGTCTTAAAGATCTAACAACCAACAGAACACTTTGTTAAAGACCCACACTTCCGACCATGCGACTACAAACAAGAATCGTCCAATGAGATAGTATGCGGTGTAAGGACGATAATCCCAGAAGTAGTCCAACCCAACCCAGATGATGTTCCCGAGAATCACAGAGATTCCAGCGCAACGCATCCAGCTACGTTCAAGCATAAACTCAACCCTGACACCAAAGCCCTCCAGAAAAACAAAACCGCTACAGCAACACCAGAAAGTCATGTAATCACATGGAGATTCGATGACAATATCCATCCAGAAAGTCCTGAAGCCGATAAATTAGAAGAGCAAGGTAGAGGACGGGAAACTGGAAACGGCGAGTTTGTTCGTAATCTGCGAATTGGTGACGTAGTGACGCTCTGGGCAAAAGCGAGGTATCCAGGATGGTCTAACACCATCCAGGATGTGAGTATGGAGGTCTATTATGCAATCTGAGGCTGCGTAGTCGCTGAGAGCTACGTCGAGTCGTCGACACATACGTTTTAGAACTTTTAGCAGCTGGGTTATCTGCTAATTATGAAGGATGAGGCGTTCGGGTCAAACTTTTGGCAATATCTGGATTGGGGGAGTTAAATCGAAAGAATCAAATTGAAGAAGCCCTGTTAGTTCAACATAGATTCAACAAAAACATTATAAAAATTCATATATTGAGATCACAGTCAGAAATAATATGATATGATATATCCAGCAAAGCTGGTATGAATTCATTCTGAAAGAGGTAAATTGTTACACAGGACACGGAGTCACTAACCCATGATATTGATAATCAGGCATATGCAGAAGTCTATATATCCTGCAAATTTCTAAGCCTACCTGACTTAAAGTGTTCCTGGTTCCCCTTGAAAGATACACCATTCATCTTTCTGAATTCTTATCCTGAACACTGATTTGTGGTCGAACAATGACACATCCATGATCTAGCTGAAACCCTGCCAAGACATATACATAACAGTTTGCGAAGAATTTTCATTTATGCATGCCTATACACTTTTAATTTTATCATACAAATAATCGCCGGGTCCTAATTGGCTTCATCACTGAACTTTCTTTCCACTCTTCGTTAACTTCAATGGTACAGGCTTGCTCCATAACCAAAGAGCAACGAATGCAACCCATCCTGTAACTGTGGCGCCGATTCCGGCAATCCATGGCCAGGCATTGCTGATAGCCCAACTCCTAGTATACTCGTCGTGGGCAAAATGTCTGACCGTGACGGTGTTCTTTTGTTCGATGCTGGTGAGGAATGGTCGCTTGTAGTTGACCATAAAGTTAAAGATACCATGTTGATCTGGGAGCTTGAAGCTCGCCGTGTAGGTTTGTGAATCGGAAGTGGTAGTGGATGGTTCAAGTATAAGACGATGGAAAGGCGAAAGCATAGAAAATTCGAGTTGCAGGGAGTCTCCGGATGGCGGGGTAAATGGAACCCACTTGTCCCATGAGTACTCGGAAAGCTCGATTTCGTATGTCTGTTAAATTGTAAGCGATGTTTCAATAGTGGAACCGCTTGACTTACCACATCGTTTTTAATTCTGTAGATCTTTGGGTTGGTGTCACTGCTCTTCACTCCATTCTCATGAAGATAGTGCTTGATGCTTCCAACCTTGAGAACCCCGATTTCCTTGAAAGTCCAGCCGGTGACTTCTTTCGAGAATTCTTGATTTGAAGTCTTAATCTCCTTGGCATCAGATCCAACACCACCCATCCCAATGCTGCGCTTGACCTTAGCATCAAACCATGTGTCCTCGAGGAGCTCCGATGATCCAATCACTGTAAATCTAGCATTGTTTCTAGCCTGCATGGTGGTAATAAGTGATAATTGTTGTCCAACCGCAAATGGGTCTTCCACACCCTCGATATCCTCCTTCGCGTTATACGAGTATGCGGTTCTAGAAGCTCGGAGGAGAGGTGTCAATAATGGACTGGTGTTCCCCAAAGTTTGTCCAACACCTCTTGGGAAAGCAATAACTTCCCCGCCTTTGCCATCTCCACGGAAGTAGTTTTTAACATCTGGTCTGACAGCGTCTGGTCGTGGCAGAAGAACAACATCATGTTTCTCTGCGGCACTCAAAGTATCATAGTTGAAGTGGTCAACAACTAGAGAAGTGCGGTCTGTTGGAAGGTGGATGTCGAGCTCCAAGAGTAGCGATACAAGGGCAGTGGGGGTAGGGTGAGATGATGAAAGAGTTAACAAGATATTTCCGCCCTTGTTGATGAACTCGAGGAGAAGTTTAGGTGTCAATGCTGGTCCCAGACCTGCCATGTGTTAGCTGAATTCATTCCACTAATGTCAGGATTTGTACCTTTCGACTTGGATGGTAAGACGAGTAGATGGTCGAAGGATCGTTCCCCCAATTCGAAAAGTCCTAGTTTCTCATTTTTTGGTGACTCGAAAGTTAATTCATATCCCCGTGCTGTGTGCGTATGTAAATCAGTATAATAGACCTTACAATTGTAAATCAATGTCAAAAACAGCTACATACCTTCAAGATCCCCAAAGTACTTCGTGTATTTCGATTTCTCTGACAATTCCTCCAATACAACTAACAATTTGCCTCCGGCAGAACTCAAAGCTGAGACAGCACTGAGCAGTCCCAGTAGTAGAAAAGAAAGAATCCACCTCATTATTTCGTTGTGGTTTACTTCAATATTCTTTCTCTCGAAGTTGTGAATTGCGCGGCTTGAAGCTTTAGGAAACGTATGCAATGCCAAGAGTTTCCCGCGGCTACAGGGGGGTCGATTAGTGTGGGATAGCTACACGTGATGCTACTTCAAACTCGCGACATCAACGACCAAATTCCAGCCTCGAGCGATTTTAAATCCCCGCAGAAGGATCCAGCAATTCAAAATTCTTGTGAGTTGGCTGTCATTTGACCGGCAGAATAAGATCTTACATGTTTTAGAAATATGCTAACAATCATAGACAAAATGTCGTCCACAATACCACGATTCTTCTCCCAACCTTTCCGGTACATACGATGGGCAGCCATTGAAAAGCCCGCTATCTTCTTCTCCATAGCCATTGGAAGTATTGGACCAGTCCTCGTCCTCACAGTTCCAAAGATCCGCCATAGGCTCGGGGATGGACCAAGACCACAGATTCCTTTGACATATCCAAGTACGTTTTTGCATAAATTGCTCTATGAAAGCTATTGATACTCGCAATTACTGACGAATATACCTTGCGCAGTCCCAAATGGACCAAGAAAATCCTTGAGTGGTTACGATGATGAGTAAATATTGTATTGGGGTTAGGGGGGTTGCTGGACGAATCGATCGTGTTTGTAAATAGGAATGGCGTCAATGAATCGAGGGAATACCTTTACAAATAATATTGTAGCCGTAACGCTTACAAGCACAATGACATGGTTACTAGCTTCGATCTGTGAAAATTTTAAGTGGAAGTTCATGGCAGGATCGCATTTTTATGGACACTTCTTCCAGTGGAAGACTAGAGCTTGATCACTTCTCTCTGGCAAGTGACCGCCGTCAAGACTTGGTATTTTCTCTTCAACGGCTCTGGATGGCTCAAAGTATTTTGCAAAACCTCAGTAATTAATTCATAGACATTGTGGAGATCCTAGGCTATCGGCTGTAGGCCCAACATAGGCAAAATTATAAGCAAGTGCATTCCTTGAAATTATACTGTTGTTCACATTTTACTACGTGTTTGCTCAGCAACCCGGTATCCATCCACCCACCCTGGCTTTGCTGGCTACTACTCTGATTGTTAGTACAAAAATAATTGTGTCAGTTCATGAAAATACCCTGCGCCTTCAACATTAGCAATGCGAATACACGGAACATCCTCTGCATAGCCATGCACGATGGAAAATGCACGAGTGAAACACGAGTCATTTTCCCTTCTACTCAATTGGACCATCTATCACAATCCTAATCCATCATCATTCCCCGTGGTTCTTGTAATGCTATAACGGGATTTGTCCGCATGAGAAATCTCTTCTCATGAGTGTTCAATGTTGGTGAAGCAAAACCTAAACCTCCTCTAGAATCTGCGTGTTCTCTCGGCATGGGTCGACTTGGAGGTTATCATTGGTTCTAACAGGCTCTATTCTCACCGAGTTATTTATGTTGTGATTACCAGACCGGATTTCCTAACCCCTAAACCGTGAGGCCCAAAGGTCGGAGAACCTTCGTTGACTAACACGGCGCGGCCAATTTGATGTCATACAGTAAAATACTCACTCAACCCCTTGAATCCGGCTGGAATGTACTGACCTGCAAGATTTGGTAAACCTCATTGATCACTACTCATTATTCGGAAAGTTACTAGCTTTTAATATAACTAGAGATCCAAAGATTCCAGTTTCTGGGTTGCAAACAACAAGCTCTATATAGCGGACTTCACCATGAAGTATAGATGGGGAGTGTTGGAGTGGTTTTATGGCGAGGTAAAATTTCAACAGCCAAGCTCTTCCATTATTAATCGAGGGAGATATGTCTTGTAGGATTTCGAGTTTACCATTCTTGACGATCTAGATTATTCAATGCTAAAAACCCAATCTCGAGACATCAGCGCTTGTAGCCTTTCCTTGTATCATCTCCGCCATTACTTTGCCAGTACCCAAACTCATACTAATGCCCCAAGGACCATGTCCAGCCGCAAGCCAAACACCGCCATCTCCAGCACTCCTAGTCTCTATTCCACCTAAGTCACTATCGGCTATCCTCGCCAGAATTGGCGTTCCCCTATTCGTAACAGGTCGAAAGCATAAGCCTTTTCTGACAACTTCCATTTCAATATTTTCGTCAAGGCCAAACATTGTTTTGGCAGTCTTCTCTAACCTCTGCACAACATGCTCTTGGATCTTGGACTCTGTTGCAAGTCCTGGTAATGGTATAATCGAAGAGTTCAAGCCTGCAACATAAATCTCACCACCCTTCCTAGAGAACACCTCAGGAGAATATCCATCCTCATCACTAGCAAAGACGGCATGGCATTCCTTCTCCTCCAGCTGATTATTCCAGCTCGGTGTTCTTACCACCAAGGAATGACCAGCTAGACTAGAGACGGGTAACTTTAACTTTGACCCCGGGAACAAGGTAGAAAATACCTCTGGCGACCAAGCACCAGCCGCTATTAGAATTTTCGTGCACGGAATATCAGACTCGATACTTGTGGAGGTGTTCAAAATACGTATACTAGATATTTCGGATCTCATATCTTGATGAACGGATAAGGCTTTTGCAGGGTGATGAAGTTGTACACCGCGGGCGAGACAAGTGCTGAGAAGAAATTGACATAGTTTGAGAGGGTCACTTGATTTGTTAATGTGATTTCGGATGAATGAGAGAAGGTTTTAGACTAACTCACACTTGAGCTGTACTTCCATCTTCACTGATGACTTCTAACTCATCACCTTCATTTCTTTTCAACCATTTGGGTCCCTCTAGCCCAGTAGCACCTATAATCTCATCTACACTAACACCATCATTACCACTAGCAGTCTCCGCTCTACTTCCACCCCCTCTCAACCAATCATCTCCTCTAACCCCCCTCTTCCCAGTCTTCCTCAAATTTTCCGCAGCAACATGACTCACATAACCCATACTTTTACTCACACTATACCCCCATTTTTCACCACCAGCATGTTCTTCCGCGAGCTTCTTATGTTCTTCGAAACTTAAGGAACCCAGATCAGATGATTCCTCGGCAAACCAATCTCGAGAAAGAAAACCACCTGCGTAGCCAGAAGCAGAAGAGAAAAGAATGGGTGATGGATCTACGAGGTGGATGGTTGAGGGGTCATTGGAGAGAGAGAGATAGTAGGCGGTTGAGACACCGATAATACCGGTGCCGAGAATTACGGTGTTGGGCATTATAAAGAATTTAGAGGAGGACTTCAAGAGAGGAATGTCCACGGGAAACTTTTACTGGAATGGATTGGGAAGTGCTCTGGTGCTGCAAGCTTCATGCCGACGCCCTTACGCTCTGCCCGCATGTGATATGACGTAATGGTCCAATGGTCCAATAGAAAATGAAATAATTTACATTTTAAATATCATATCTAAAAAGTTAAATAAGGCCAAAAAAGCTATTCATTATGTGTATATAGAACAGTTGTGTATATCCCGAATAGAGAACATATTGCTATCTCCTGCTTACCAGAAGCAGTCATAAGAAGCCATCCAGCAAACAAAAGATCTCCAATCGCCCCACCAAAACACATTATATCAACTCAATCACGCTTTTCTCCCCACTCATACATACATTCAGATAGTCACCACGTACAACGATTCCATTTGACTTATCCTCTCGCATTTTCAAATTATACAACAATGTCACCTCGAACAATAATTGTTACCGGTGCAAGCCGTGGAATCGGTCTTGCTATTGCTCAGAAACTTCTGAGGGAAAAACATAATGTGGTGCTTGTAGCTAGGACTGCAGAACCCATGGAAGACTTGAAGAAACAGTATCCAGAGCAGGTTGAAGTTGTTGTTGGGGATTTAAGTGATTTTAAGGTATGTTGTCAAGGGAAACGTTTGGTTTCAAGGATTTGTGTGGTTTAGAGAGTATAGCTAGAGACGCAGGTAGCCGATTCCATCTACAGGATCAAGGGTGTTTGGAAGTTCCCACCTCTTGATCAAGGGCTGCATCACAGATATATCTAACTATCAAGTTTCACTGTTCTACTTCTTGCGTACAATTCAATGAACAAAGCTGGACCTTTCAACTAATCAAATCCCCCATTACCAGATAGGACCACAAGCCGTCGAAACCACCATCAAACGGTTTTCCAAACTCGACAGTCTAATCATCAACCACGGGATTCTATCTCCAGTAAAACGCATAGCCGACAGCACTCCCGAAGAATGGCGTACCCTCTTTGACGTCAATTTTTTCTCTGCCCTGGCATTTGTTCGTCTCCTACTCCCATACCACGTGAACATAAACATGAGAACTAACCCCAAATCTAGATAACTCCATCAATTCCTCATCTCCGCACCACCCAAGGCACCATCTTACTCACCTCCTCCGGAGCTGCCGTCTCCGCCTATTCCACATGGGGACCCTACGGCTCCTCCAAAGCCGCTCTAAACCATCTCGCCCAGACGCTTTCAGCCGAAGAACCACTGATCACCACCCTGGCCATCCGACCAGGAGTCGTCGACACCGACATGCAAAAAGAGGCGCGCTTCCATAGTACCAGCGGAGTAATGGACAAAAAAGATGCAGATAAATTCATCCAATTGCACGAAGGTCGGAAATTATTGAAACCAGAGCAGCCTGGAGATGTCATGGCAGGATTAGCTGTTGACGAGAAGTTGAGGGAAGAAGGATTGCGTGGGAAATTTCTGAGGTGAGTGATTCTAATTTTAAAAATGGGAGTGAGGATGGGAAAACTAATGGACTATGAATAGTTGGGATGATAAGTTATTAGAGAAGTATCGAGATTAGTTTCCGGATTCATATATGAATGAAACATTTGAGGGGAAAAGACAGCGACAAAGGATGATTATGGAGAAGCTTTTCTCCTCATAAAAGACTAAACAGAATAATGCATGGCCGTAGACCAATCACAAAGCACCGGCAAACACAACCTTCACTTTTAGTCAAAATCATAAACCAATAACATGCTAATCTTTTCCATTGGAAAGTTTTTGTTGCATATCTCAAATAATTAATTTTCGTGATTTTGCTGACTTCAATTGAAAAGCCAAAATGCGGATTTTCGTCTCGAGCCCAACTAGGGTAAGGTCGTGAGTTCTACTCCAACATATCACTCTATCTTTACAAGAGCCACGCCCTGATCAATCCGAGTCAGATCCATCGATATGGAACAAATGTATATGATTACATCTAGCCAGTCCTCCGGGTATCATGCAAAAAGGCACTTAGTCTTCCTCGTTCAAACATCTCCCCTTTCGCCTCTCGACCACCATTATCACCTATTCTAGTACATTGATTTGGCTGATGCCAGGATAGACTCTCTGGCTGATTATGCCACTTACGCCATGCTGGAAAAGCAAAGCTTACACTTAGGACGAAGCTCCTGGTTTAGGACCATTCTGTGCGCTGCCACCTCGTTTCATTAGACCGGCGAAGAAAGATGCTAATGCTTCGTTCTGAACCTTTCCATCTGCTGATGGGTCGATACGTGCGCCTGGTGTCGTTGCCTCTGGTGAAGAATATGCTTGTCGCTCCTATACCTTGTTAGTTTTTTTTTGCCCAAAGCGTTCCTTATTGAGATAAATACCCGTAATCTTTGCAACATATCATCGGCATCGACCTGAATACCTCCCATATTGAACTGCACCGGTCCAATATGTTCACTAACCCTCCCTTCATCAGATGTCTTCTCCTCGCCATTGCCATACTCACTCGACACCTTGCGGCCATTAACCAAACGACTACTATCCACGCTCGAGACATCTGGTCCTTGACTAATTTTATGTAGGATTTCGACTTGCGAAGCTAGGAAGCTTTGAGCATCAAGGCTGGATACCTCTAGTTTAAGACCTTGTGATTCTGCAGATGTCGCTTGCAAGGCATCGAGACTGGGATCCCGGATAACTTCTTCATATGCTGAGACCGCGCTCTCAGCAACAGATTCTGGTGGTTGTGAGTGTGTACCATCATCACTGCTTGAATCTTCTTCAATGTCAAATGACCAGCCTTTGTTCACTTCCTCCACGTTGAAACCTTCGCGCAATACTCGTATTTTACCCCAGGAGTCCCAATTGGGTGGCACGACTACCTTGTCGCGATCAATGAGATTGTGCCTAATAGGTTGCTTTTTGAGGAGAGAGTGTATGCCGAGAGACGAGTGTATTAAACCTTGCAGTGGACTAATAACCCCAGGTGTTGTGTATATGAGGGACGCCCCATCTGACGTAGTTAGCATGTGTGTGTGAATGTAGTAAAGGTCAAACTCACGCTTGAGGAGGGTTGTGCGCAAAAACTGCAGAACGAAGTCAAATTCATCTTCCCTCCAGGAACGTTCTTTCTCCAGCCTTTCGATTTTGTCAGACTAGACACCTGTTAACAGAGCACATATATGCGCATACACAATAGGACTTACATTTTGACAAACCACACATAGCGGTAAACCCAAGGCTTCTTCCCATTCTCCGGGACCCAAAGGCAGGCTAACATCTCCCTCAGTAGCAGTACTTCCCCCACCATCCAAGCTACTCCCACCGCGCCCTCTATCCCTCCAACTAATCATAACCTCCTCCATTTTCTCTTTGCAATCTTCATCCAGAGATATCAGTAACGGCCGCAGGAGACGTATCCAGTCCCGCAGTTCCCTCAGCCAGAACCATGGTTGCGACCAGTCTAGTAGTATGACAATAAGTGTATTTGGGATCGTTTGTGGTGTGAGAAGTGGCTGCATTAGAGGTGTGAAGGAGGGCGAAGGATCCGCAAGTAAATATAAAGATAATCGAGCCAAGATATCTAGGTAATGTTAGATTTTCAATTGAAGGGTTAGTTCTATTGAGCTGAAGCATACCTTCATGATCTGCATCCAAAACATCATGATATGTGTACCCCAGAGCAAAGTTGTTTGCAATAGGAGGTTGTTTGCTACTCTGTCTATCCTGTGATTTCCTAGTCTCATCCACCGACAAAGCCTCTAAAAATTCTTTCTGTGAATCCGCGGTCCCTCCTACTTCACATTAGTATTTCCCCTCGTTGGCACATCGGAATGCTGCTGCGGTACCTAGCACAAGGATATTCTTCTCCGGTAATCTTTTCCCACTAGCTACTCCATCCAACATAGATGACCACATATCCTTCTTCTCCTCATCATCCGTTGATGTCGTAGCTTGCGTATACGTCGATGCCCTATTGTTCGCCATATTCGCTGCCTTGAAAGGGTTATTTACTTCCTTTCCCCTATATTGCACTCGTAACCATGCAGTTTGTAGGTCAATCTTTCAAACCTGAGTTTGTTTGTTGGTTCTTCCCGGCCCAAAAATTTCCCATCCGATATTTCGAGCAAAGGATCGAAGAGTTTCGTATTTATCGCATTGGTTGATCTGGAGTTCCTCAAGTTCTGTGGTTTGGGGAAGCTTCATAAAGTTGTGAACGGGAATCAATGCATTGAACACGCGAGGCAGGGGCCAAACCTTTTAATTTTGACAGCCTTGTCTCTGTGTTTCCGCCTCACCATAAATGTTCATTCTCTACATACAACAAAATGAATAGCATTCGTCAGATTCAAGAGCTTAATAGACGTGAATTGGAAAATGGAGTGTAAGTCGCATTCATTTTTCTGAATCACATCGAGATAAAGTATATTTACTAACTGATCCCTAGCCCTCCATCTGCATCATGGCACACAGACTATCGCGATACAGCTTATATTTATATCGGCGGACTCCCTTTTGAGCTTTCCGAAGGCGATGTCTTAACTATATTCTCACAATATGGCGAACCTACATACATCAATTTGGTGCGGGACAAAGAGACCGGAAAATCCAAAGGTTTTGCTTTTTTGAAATATGAGGACCAGAGGAGCACGGATTTAGCTGTCGATAATTTAGGAGGCGCAGTAATTGCTGGGAGGACTTTGAAGGTAGATCATACGAGATATAAGAGGAAGGAGGGAGAAGAGGATACTGGGATGGATCTGAATGGAGGTTTAGATGATGAAGGGGACGAGCGGCGGAAGAGAAGAAGGACCAGTGCGGAGAGTGAGGGCAGTGAGGATGAAGAAGAGCAGAGGCCGATGCTTAAAGAGGAGAGGGAATTGGCGCTTTTAATTAGAGATCATGACGAGGATGATCCGATGAAGGCATTCTTAATTGAGGAGAAAAAGGAAGAGGTCGCGAAGGCACTGGGGAGGGCGAAAGAGAGAAGTAAACCCGACAAGTCGGAAAAAAGCAGAAAGCATAGACATCACCATAGGTCTAGATACATTAAGGATGAGGAAGATTTGGATGGTAGTCATCGATCTCGGCATAGATCACATGGTCACGATAGAGAGCGGGATCGAGATCGCGAGTCCAGGAAGAGATACCCAGAAGATAATAGAGATAGGAGATCGCGGCGAGAATGGTCACCAAGTGAGAATGAGGCTGATAAACACGTTTCTCGATCACGGAAAGATAGGGATAGAGATGCGACGAGGCATCGTGATTACGAACGAGATGATAGGGACAAGGATAGGACTAGCGAGCGACGCGACAGGAGAAGAGATGATTCAAGGGAGAACAGACATGATACACGGCGGCAGTATTAATGAAGTATAGAAAGAAGGCCTTATTAGTATTGACTTATTAACAATTCTATGATCCAGTTGGTGGTATATGCAAGCTCTCGTGCATAAATAAGCCTCAAATCCATGCGCAATGTTCACCCATACACGACGTACCCTAATAACTCCGATTATGATGGTATCCTGACTCCTTACCGTGCCGTGATATATATGCATTAAAAGGAAAGTGAATCTACTCGACTCTCAGAACCCTCTTCCAGCCATCCCTTATGCAGTAACGCTTGCCATCTTCACCCTCGGCAATGATAAACTTCTCCCATCGACTGTCGGTGCCTGCTCCGACAACAATCAAACTTTCATCACTTGTCCATCCAATGAGACCTTTTGTGGGTTTTGGTCCAGCCTCGCTTGCTGTTAGTGGATTAGAAGACGCCGACAAAGGCTCCTCGCCAGTGGAAAATGCCGCTGTAGCAAAAGAGTATACATCTGAGAACACTCGAGGCATCAAAGGGAGTCTCCCTAGAATTCCCCATTTGTTGCTGGTATCAGAATCCGGCGTCGATGGACTACTGATGCCACCACCTCCAAGGGATGTAAGCCGTCGATGACCAAGCTCTGATTCAGATCTCGGAGGCTTCGAGGGATGTGGAATATCGAAAATATGGAGCGTAGACTTATCTGAAGTAACAGCTAGGAGCTGACCTGAAGGAGCAATGGAAATAGAGAAAATATCAGCATGGTCAACACCTCGTCTGAGTTCAGCTATTTTCGCACAATTGCTTGTTGCAAACACCCGGACAAGTGTACCCTGCGTTGATATGAGCTTAGGAACTTTTCAAAAACACATGGGCAATGAATGAGGACGTACGGTTTCGCTGGCAGTTGCAATGACCTCCTCATCACGACTTAAAGCTAGAGCTCGGAGAGCCCCCGAATGAGCGGGTATAATGCTGACGTTTCCAGTACTGAGTTCAACCACTTGTACTTGACCAACCGTTCTACCAGGAAATATCAAGATACTGGTCCCCAAGCAGCATAAACCATAAGGATTTCCTGCAGTTTCGAAAGCCTGATATAGCTCAGGCGTACTATGGAAGAGGTAGACGCGTATGCTGTTCAAAAGTGCGACAACTATGTGAGTCCTCGAAATCCGAACCCCTCTAACAGACGTAAGAAGCGATAGTTGTGTGGCGATCTTTCGTTTCGAATCATCCCAGATGATTACCTACAACGATGTTAGGTTTCAAACACAAATTCACATTTCCAGTATCTGCTTGCCTTATTTTGAGCGAACTTTGGTTGTTTTCCGCCACCAACTAGTGCGATATAGTTGGTCTTTCCAAGCATTTCTGCTATTCCAACTCCGCCGTTGAAATCTACCTCCCAATCAGCGTGGCCCATCCGCGACGTTGTGGTTGATAAATACCTCTGGTAACTCGTTGTTGACATCCTTCTGTGTTGAATACTATATTTTTCAATTAGGTCACCTATATATACTAAGGAGCTGCCTAGAAACGTACCACGAAATCCTGTATCAAGTCCAATGGCAAAGCAGCTGGCATCGTGGTTGAAGGAAGCCGATAAGGCTGCGGGATTCCTCGAGTTCTCTATCGCTGGTCTGGTATTCATCTTTGATAGCGATAACGTGCCACAATATTAATATTGTTTGTCTTGTAATGCCCAACGAAAGGATGAATAAAAATAGAGTAGAATTTGTCAGGAACTTGTACGGCCCTTCATCACTAGCGAGTCTCCTAGTTTTGAGTAATTCAAAAGATTTGGGGCAACGAGTGTGTCCTAGATATCGATGTTTGAAGTGGGTGATATGCTGAATGTACTGGATGATATGATGATACGGGACCGTAAGGCTGCTAAGCTATCAATCAGGCAGGCTATCAACAACAATGCACCCTATCCACCGTTCGTAATCGCAATAATAAATACTCAGTGTCGACACGGCCCCAAACATTTTGAACCTTTCAATAAACATGTCCAAACCATGACAGACATTAGCTTGTAGCTGGGAATGTTGACATTCAGTGCTAATCATGTAAAGCTAATTGCAGGACCTTTCCCTTCAAGTTGAGTGAGTGAATATGATGTTGTGAAATTTGTTGAAATTGATAAGAAAAGTCGACCCCATGTAGCTAAGTATTATTATTACCTACCTACTAGGTACGTACCTATTGTTAGGTCTTCTCCTCCAAGATAAAGAACAGGTACCGATTGTAACACCCCAGGAAATCCCTTCTCTCAGCCTCGCACAAGCTCATATCATCCGCTGCTAAATTGGGTAAAGCGTTTAATCTACCACCCATTTCGCTAATTATTCCCCTGACCTGAAGAAGCAACGACTTGTTGATGGATAGTTTACGAGAGATAAATCCAGCGACTTCAATTTCAAAATTTCAATAGACTGAAAGCAATTACATTCTTTCCATCGACTCTTCTTCTTCAATTTATCTTGCCCTCTTATATTTACAACCCAGTTCAATCGTTTTCCTTCGTGGCTAAAGCCTCGTAATAATAAGACCATCATGTCGTCTCCATTGAATGCTGTACGTTTATCCCTATCGACAACTTGGTGGTCTGCATCCAAGTCTGGACAATCTGACCGCAACTTCCTCAACAGTTCTCTGGGGTTGTTTTCTCATTTTGGAAGTTTATCAATACTAACTCAGTGATTTGATAGATTAAGATGCGAAAGAAGAAGAACGTCAAGAAGGGTATTCAGTTCTGTTTGATGGTTTGCGGTGCATCAGGCACAGGTACGGTGACACGAAACACATAAAAATGAGCGGTGGTATTGACTGGATCTCTCAGGACGAACTACTTTCGTGAATACTTTATGCGGCACAAAGGTTCTTCCTGGCAAGGACTCCGATGATGCGGCGAATGCTCATCTTGAGGAGGGTGTTAAGATTAAGCCAATCACAGTTGGTCGGTACCACTTCGATTAGCCATTGAATGAAATTTAATCCTCACTGACGCCTTCATAGAGCTGGAATTAGATGAAGAAGGAACCCGTATTTCACTCACAATTGTCGACACTCCTGGCTTCGGGGACCAAATCGACAATGAGGCAAGGTAGGAGGAACAAATTATAACGTGAAGTTTTCTAGCTGACAGATGCGAAGTTTTGGAGAAATTGTGGGTTACCTTGAGAGACAACACGACGGTATTTTGGCAGAGGAGTCCCGTATCAAGCGTAATCCTCGTTTGAGCGACAACCGTGTGCATGCTCTACTTTATTTCATCACGCCTACCGGCCACGGGTATGTCGAATCTCGACGTTTATCTTGCGACTCCAAGCTGACGTTTCTCATAGCCTCCGCGAACTAGATATCGAGCTCATGAAGCGCCTCTCCCCCAGAGTTAACGTTATTCCAGTCATTGGAAAGGCCGATTCCTTGACACCCGCTGAGCTTGCAGAATCAAAAAAGCTTGTCATGGAGGATATTGAGCATTACAGAATTCCTGTCTACAACTTTCCTTACGACATCGAGGAGGACGATGAAGACACAGTCGAGGAGAATGCAGAGCTTCGTGGTTTGATGCCATTCGCCATTGTAGGATCCGAGGAGGTTGTTGACATTGGTGGACGCCAAGTTCGTGCAAGACAATATCCATGGGGTGTTGTAGAGGTCGATGACCCAAGACATTCGGACTTCCTTGCCATTCGAAGTGCTCTCTTACACAGCCATTTGGCAGATTTGAAGGAAATCACTCACGATTTCTTGTATGAAAATTACCGTACCGAGAAGCTTAGCAAGAGTGTTGATGGTGGTCGTGGAAAGTATGTTTTCGTTTCGATTTAATTGTACTTGATAAATGCTAATGACTTTACAGTGATGCTTCTATGAATCCTGAGGACTTGGCCTCTCAATCTGTCCGTCTAAAGGAAGAGCAACTCCGCCGTGAGGAGGAGAAGCTTAGAGAAGTCGAGATCAAAGTACAAAGAGAGATTGAAGTTAAGCGACAAGAGCTGTTAGCTCGTGAGAGTCAATTGAAGGAGATCGAGGCTAGAATGCAACGCGAGCAAAGTGCTCATCTCGAGGCAGCTAACGGAACACGCACGTCAGCGGATGCTGAAGCTTAATGGTGATATGTACAGGGGAAATGTGTTTATGCATAGAAACATGGATGGATGACTGGTGGCGATGGAGAGGCCTGTCGATTGCTGCACACGCTTTCGTCGGATTTCTGGAGCTGGGGATTTTCTTTTTTGCAGGTCGTTGACGGCGCTGCATTTATTCTGGCTTTTCAAACAGATAATAACGTAGTTTCTTATTGCCTTCTAATGTGCAGCTAAATCGATATTTATTTCTTATTAGGTCAATAATTCTTGAAGACATCAGAGCTATCCTGGGAATATATTTTCAGTGATTGTGTATTTTCACATTAAATTGGGTGAGATTAATATCATGATTGCAAAACCTATTATTGTGTGGTAAATGGTCATATTGAACCATAATAAAAATTGACGAATGAGTTTAAGAAAAACAAAGCAACTATCATTTTCAGATTGCCCATAATAATCAGGAACATTTCTTTTTCAGGCAGCGCTAATGTACTCCGTACGGTGTAGGTAGGTACTACCCCATCATATGACGATTACGTTATGCTTCTTCGGTATTCTATGGACAGTGCCTCTCCTCAGTACCTCATCTCGTCTAGACAATCACTTCAACACCACTTTTCGTTTCTTCAACAGCACTACCGCCAGTGCATCGCTGACCATCATTAACTAATCTTTCAGATTCAAGAACATATGGCGTCGAACACAAAATACTCTCGCGCTTCCCAGCGAGACTCGCTTGATGATCCTGCTCATTATTCGCAAGCCCCTCCATCTTACGCCGAACCTTCTTCATCGGCAGATAATGAAGCTCTTCTAGGAGGGGGTCCAAGAAGCAGCGAGGATAATATTCCGGATGACTTTAAGGTATATACAAGATTGCGACTTAGTACTTGGAACAGGTATTCTGACAAAGGTGTAGTTTGGAGGCTCTGTCGCTGAAGCAACTATTGAAATTCGGATGCAGGTATGTAGAGCTATATTGTCAATAACCTCGATGTCACATTTCTTAACAATTCTTCAGTTTGTCCGAAAGGTTTATGCGATTCTGTGAGTGTTGCGCAATTCTACAAGATGCTTCCGTTGTGTTAATGTGTTGCCAGCTCTGTGCAGCTCATCGCCACAGCAGCTCTAAGCTCTGTTTCTTTCTTCAGCCAATCCTACAAAACGTGGATTCAGTCAAACACTTGGTTGTTATGGACTTCAGTATGTTGAATCTCTCAGCAATAACGGGATAAAGCTGACAGTCACAGATGTTCGGCGCAATTGGTTTTATGCTTTTGACATACTGGAAGCGGAAATCTTATCCAACCAACCTACTGTTCCTCGGAGGATTCACAGCGCTCGAAGCATACACAATATCGGTCATCGTATCAACATTCGATTCCCGCATTGTTCTTCAAGCTGTATTGCTCACCGCTGGAATATTTGTCGCGCTCACGCTATTTGCCTGCCAAACCAAATATGACTTTACGTCATGGATGCCTTATCTCTTTGGTGGACTGTGGGCATTGATTCTCTTCGGATTCATGGCTATGTTCTTCCCAGGCAACAGTACTGTCGAGTTGATTTATTCCGGTATCACCGCCGTTATATTTTCCGGCTACATTCTTGTTGATACCCAACTGATTATGAGACATTACCATGTGGAGGAAGAGATCGCGGCGGCTATTAGTCTTTATCTTGACATCATCAACCTGTTTTTGGCCATTCTCCGAATTCTCAACAGCCAGCAAAATAACTAGGGAGGATACTGTTGTCAGAGGGTGGCATTGAGGGGCTACTTACGTACGGTGCCGTCTGGTGTTTACAATAAGACTTTCAATGGTAACTAACAATTAGGGGGGTTTAAAGGGTTAATTTGAAAATTGGTAGTATTGGGATGGGGTTTCTGTGGGTCTTTTGGGTGGTTAATCTGTTTTAATGGTTTTTTTCCCCTTTACATGGAGCAAATCCACATTCAATGTATACGTCGTCAGTTTATATGCTGGAAATCTTTTGTGCCATGATGTTTTTGGTGAAGCTGCCCAGGTATGACAGGTCTAAGCTTGTTGAATTATCCCCTCCTATCTGGGTCAGGGGTCTAACTGATACTGAAGGGGTAACAAAAAATCCCGAAGAAAGCTCCTCAACGAAAAAGTTATTTGTGCTATGTGCACATACTGGCGCGGCACGATACTTGCATGATACATCCCTTGTAACGTCTAGAAGATAGTCTTTCAGCTCTTGAAGTGATTCAAAGTTTAAAGTATCGATCAGCTTGATATCATCGCTTCTCTAATACCGGTATGTAGCAGATCTAGACCTAGAACGCTTAGTGCATATTGAGGAGGGGTCCTCCCGAGTCCCGTAAAACATATTCCGGAGGAAAAAAGTGGTCAAAGTCAGATAGAACTGGAGATAACCAAGCCAATTAATGTTGTTCGTGGGTCATTTTCTCATAGAAACATGAAGGAGGGAAACGAAGAAACTTTCCTCCTCACTTCCTGGCTCCCCAACTGAGTTACTCACACATCTAGATAGGTATCCGATACCTATCTACCTATCTCTGTATATATACGTCTGGATGTTATTCTCTCTTCACAAATTAACAAATGCATTCTTCTCGAATCTGACTCGCACGATGACAGTATCATCATTTTGATTCGTCGATCGGACCACCTTTTTCTTTTAAATGTAAAACGAACCCCTTCACAGAAGCTGCAGCCACTCACCCAAATTGGTTCCCCATCCAACTCCACCTGTTGATGCAAATCCCTCGTCAAAAAAAAAAGTACAACAGTGAGTCGGAACATTGGAAAATATTCACCGCCCTCTTCTTACCCTGCCAGATACATCAAAACTGTCCCATCCACCATCCACCTTTCCATTGTCTATTCCCGTACTGTCCCTAGCCCACATTCGTTTTGACTCGAACTCGGACTGGTTTTATTATCCTATTGCATACGAACCATAAAGTATTCTATGTTGTATTCACTCACTTCAAATTTCGGGTTTTAAAGGACAATTGAGAGAGAAATATATGTATTCCTCACTCAATTGAACCTCAACAATTGTCAAACTACCGGATTAAAATTTACTTTCCCCCTCCCTCTCCGTTTCTTAAGTCGCCATGAGCTCAAATTTTCCAATCGATGCAATTCAAGATGGGACAAACAAAGCTGCGCCAGAGTGGGCACATCAAAATGGAGACACTACTCTTCCTGTAGAAAAGAAACTCGACAGTTCAACACATTATCCAGCTCTTCCAGTGATGGGTAAAAGAAAGGCCAAAAGGAAAGATGATAGCCCTCTGGATATCATTTGTAGATTCGTTGTGGACCATCAAACTGGTAAAATTCTCTATCGACATCTTTCTCTAGATTTTTTTAACAATGAGCCTTAGGACTATCTGTCAATCTCCTGATGCTTCTTTCCTTAACGCACATCTGTTTTCCAAAAGCCCGCAGACATACCCGAAAATTCTTCGAGCTTTCTTACTATAACCCAGAGTCTGGCGAGTACTGCGCCGGCTGGAATGATGCTTGGCTTGTGTTCTATTGGATTGTGATCTTTACCGGTCTTCGCGCTGCTTTCATGGATTATGTCTTGAGGCCATTGGCAAGAAAGGGTGGGGTGAAGACTGCGAGGGACGAGACCAGATTTGCTGAGCAGGCTTGGCTTATGGTCTATTATTCTGTGTTCTGGTCACTGGGCATGGTTAGCTAAAGTCGAATACATCGTTGGAAAGCTTCTCGCTAACAAATGGATAGTACATATATGTCAACTCGGACTACTGGTGGAATTTGACTGAGCTATGGACTAACTGGCCTAATCGAGAGGTTGGTGGACTTCGAAAGTGGTATATACTCGTCCAGTATGCATTCTGGCTCCAGCAAATCATGGTTATCAACCTCGAGGCACGTCGAAAGGACCACTGGCAAATGTTTACACACCACATCGTTACGACTGCCTTGATATTCACAAGTTATGGTTATCACCAAACTAAAGTCGCAAATGTAATTCTTTGTTTGATGGACGTGGTGGACCTTTTCTTTCCGGTAAATACCCTCCTCTGTCCTTTCTTAACAGACGCTGACAACAGCTTCCATAGTTTGCAAAATGTCTTAAATACCTCGGATACGATAAATTATGCGATTTCATGTTCGGACTTTTCATGCTTTCTTGGGTAATGGCCCGTCACGCTTTCTACCTCATTATATGCTATTCTGTTTGGGCCGATATCCCTAAGGTCATTAACTATGGTTGTTATCAGGGTAAAAATGGTTCTATTTCTGGTCCTTTCCCGGCTCCTGATCGCTTTGGACACCTCTTCAAGCCATTCCAAGATCCTGCCGGAATCATTTGTTGGAACAATAACATCAAATGGGGATTCCTTAGCGCCTTGTTGTTCCTTCAAGGTATCACATTAATGTGGTTCTGGATGATTATTCAAGTTGCTATTAAAGTCATCAGAGGTGGTCAAGCAGATGATACTCGAAGTGACAACGAAGAGGGAGAGGAAGAAATTGATCTGGACGAGGAAGCCTTGAACGAGGAAGTCCATCTTTTGGAAGGAGAACCATATGAGGAAGAAGTGGGCGTGGAAGAACTCAACTTGAAGGGAAGAACATCGAGAAATAGTCGATACAAGAAAACTACGAGCAGTGCTAGTGGTGTGAGCATTCCAGGGCACAGCGATAGAAAGGAACTGTTGGGCAGGATTGGGTGTGACAAAGGCGTTTAGGAATATGCCATTGTTTCCGATACATGATTTTTTTTGTCCCCGATATGCGGGCAGCAGCAGTGTGATGATTCGGGGAGCAAGGGATGACTCGGACGAGAACTAGCGAGGAATATAACAATTTTCTTGCTTTTCATGGTATATGGCATGGGTTTTCTTGTTTCTATAGGGATTTGGGAGATACCGATTGATTTTTTTCCATTGATGGTTGAGAGTTATGATGATAAAGCATACCCTTTCTTCTATTCTACAAAAAGTTGAACGAAGGGAAAGAAAGGTTTTAGTTATTTTTGCGTTCCAAGGTGTCATCGTTGGCATATCATCAGAGATTTCATGGTGATGGACTTGTAGCGAAGGGAAGGCATTATTGTATGTATGTACCTAGTATGTATGTGGATGAGATTTGAACAATACCCAGTTTTAGACAGCTCTGGTATTTTGTGTTTGTCCACCAATAGTAAGAAATGCTCTGAGGACCATCTGCAAGATTCAATATCCTGTGCACAGTATTTGATATAAGAATCCTTTTTCTCTAGGTCTACCTCGTATAACCTCTATTAATCGATACTATGGCCTGCCTCTAAAAATAAACATAAACCAAAAGTCTCCAGCTATTGATCCAATTAGCAATTGGCGTATTCGGACTTTATCAATGAGTATTCCACAAATAAATTCTGGACTACCGGTAAGGTACTTTGAGCGGGGCCGTGATTGCAGCAAGTTACGGAGGAGAAGGGCATGGTCAAGTTTTTAGTGTTGTTGGCGAGTCCTGGTCTGCAAGGAGTAGGCGTGTCTTTTTTTCGAGGGGCTCGGGAGCAAAACGTGCCATGATTGTGGAGAAGATCTGAAATTTGAATGAAGGAGCTATGAGGAATACCTACCTTGATGATGACAGGGTAATAATAAGCCCGTAAGGCAGGTCCCACCGCGGCGTTTCGTGTATCATCCGTACATAAAATCATCATGCATATTAACTCACTATGCTGTCATCGTGGTAATCATACTGTTTTCTTTCTTTCCAAATCCTTTCTTCTGCTGCGTGGACTACTTTGTAAAAGCCCTTGATTTGTTTTGGAACGCGGGGGACTTTTGCTATCGAGTGACTTTTTTTGTGGTGCAGATCTAGGAATCATCAAGACAGCTCGAATTGAGACATTGAGACATTGAGAGAGGAAACACAGAATGGCTGCGCCGGTGGATCCAGCGACGAGGAAGAAGGTGTTGAGAGTGGTTTTCTTTTCGCTGTTGTTAGATTTGGTATGTTTTATATTAGCAGATTCAAATGAAAAGGATAGCAAAATAGCTAACCCATTTATTCCAGATCTCGTATGATATACTTTCCAAATGAAACAAGCCGGCAGAATGATAGCAAACTGACGCGCTACTTTGGCAGATTCACATTCATATTACCTCTATTTCCAAAGCTATTAGAGTTCTATAGGAAGTCAGTATAGCAGTTTTTTAACTAAACGGATAGATAGCTAATAGGAAAGCAGTCTCGAAGCGCCAACAGCCTTTTCTTCTTCATCTGAGTCGCCTACACTTCTCGCACATATTTTGACATATTTGAATACATACAAAGCGTCATTTGCTAGACCGATCGACTCTCGATATGACATCGTGTTATTGGGCGGGGCTCTTGGGAGTTTATTCTCGTACGCAGCTATGAACCCGCTGTTCTTTTCGATTCGGCTTTACTAATGGCATTCATCCAGTCTCCTTCAAGCTCTTGCATCCCCCATAATCGGAACCCTCTCGGATAAATATGGTCGTCGAACAGCTCTCCTCGCCAGCATGACTGGCAATATACTCAGCGTCCTCCTCTGGGTTTGCGCCACCGATTTCCGTACCTTCCTCCTTTCGCGCGTCGTAGGTGGACTTTCGGAAGGCAATGTTCAACTGGCAATTGCAATTGCTACAGATATATCAGACGAGAAACAACGCGGTGCAACGATGGCATTGGTGGGAATCTGCTTTAGCATAAGCTTTACATTTGGGCCTGCATTGGGTGCTTGGCTCAGTACGATTAGTACTGTGCAGGCAAATCCTTTTGCTACTGCTGCTGGATTCTCTTTGTTTTTGATTGTGACGGAAACACTTTATTTGTATTTATGTTTGCCAGAGACACTGCCCAGTAAAGTTGCTCAGGCTAAGTTAAACGGAGAGCCAACTGCTACGAATGGGATTACGAAGGTAGCTGGCTCTTCGGGGGAGAAGACGCAAGCTAGAATGGTATCGACGAGTACTACCGGGGTGAAGAAACAGGGAAGAACAAACTCCCACTTCCTCCTCAACCTCACCCATCTTTCATTCATCCTATTCTTCTCAGGCATGGAATTCTCTCTTCCTTTTATGACATATGATCTTTTTGGTTATACATCTGCACTCAATGGCCGTCTCTTAGGATATATGGGTCTTGTAGCCTCTATCCTTCAAGGTGGCGTGACTCGACGACTTCCACCGCTCCTTTCCGTTCGCATAGGTGTGGTATCATGCCTAGGGGCTCTATTTCTCCTCGCCCGCATCAACACTGTTTCAGGTCTTTATCTTGCTACTACTCTCCTCGCAGTCACAACCGCAACAGTAGTCACCGGTCTCAATGCACTCAGCTCGTTTGAAGCAGGCGAGGATGAAAGGGGTGGAAAGCTTGGAAATCTGCGAAGTTGGGGGCAGCTCGGAAGAGGTTTAGGACCGTTATTATTCACAAGTGTTTATTGGTGGGCAGGCAGAGAAGTAGCATACAGTATTGGCGGACTGGGGCTTATGGGGGTGGCACTTTTGGTTACTTTTGGCTTGGAAACACCGGGAGGAACAAAAGGAAAGAAGATTGGTGATGTTAAGACTGAGGTTCAAGATTTGTAGATGAGGGAGGATACGAGGCTCAAAATTTGTTAGTACAGCCTCTATATTCGTCACTTTTATTGTCCTACCCTTGGGGATGTAGTCAGTGAGGTCATTATGCCTGTTCCCTTGGAGCTTTTATAACCCAAGGTCGAGTCCATATTGTATGAATCATCAAGTGTAGCCGGATAATTACCGGTTTGGATAGATGAAAGCGAATGAGAGTAGAAACTAGGCGTAAATTCTAGTGCATTATATCTATAAGTGTTCAATTGATTGAAATGAAAAGGAAAGGAAGAAATGGAAAGAAGAAACGCTTGCAAAGGGGTTATATAAGTAAAGTAGCAAATAGATGGATTGGAGAAGAACAGAATAAGAAATCATGGGATAGGAATTAAATATACTCGTATAGACATAAGATATTATTATGTAGGTATGTATGAAAGTAATTAATTAACTAACTTATGTACTCATGCCGCGGCTAATATCAGGAAAGCTCGCGTCTCATCTTTTCCATCCATCGCAAGTTTCGATCCAACCCAGACGCCCCTATTAGCTGGGTGTTCATTATAATTTCATCTCCCATTTCTATATACAAATAAACCCGTCAAGATGTGTAATCCTATCTTGAGGATCAATGAGCCAGTAAATATACGGCAGTTCTATTAATTAATCGTTCCCAACGATCGTGTGTGCAATATCCAATTCGTAAACCAATCTCATTCTTCACTATGATCCATCATCTTCTTTCCTCTCCGGTTTCCTCCTCAATACTCCCCCAAAACCCTTCGTACTTCCACTTTCTTTTGTATTTTCCTTCCCGGTATCGTTCCCGCTCGCACCACTGTCTCCTCCGCTTCTAGCCCCATCACTCACATACACGTCTTCTTTTCCCCTAGTACCTTCTCCTAAACCAGATACTACGCCACCTACAGCACGGCCCACACCCAGGCTAATGCCACTTCCACTTATACTTCCGGCTCTGCTTTTCTTTCCTTTTGTTTCGAAGGAAATGTTGCTGCCGATAGAACTGCTGCGAAGGGGTGTTCGAAGGCGGGCGGGAGTCGATGTTTGGGTTTGGGAGTTGGGTTGTGGTGAGGGGGTAGTGATTGGTATGCGGGAATTAGAGGGAGAAAGAGGAGGATGAAAATTTGATGGGGGCGTGGAGGGTGTTCCTTGTGCGCTATCGAGAAGGGGCTGAGGTTTTGGTTTGAGCACATGATGTGAGCCATCGAATTGAGGGAATGAATTGGATGTATTGACACCGATAGCAGAATCGGAAGAGTTATCATTGTTGACATGGGAGTTTCTAGAAACGAGCTTGACGCGTTTTCGTGCACTATTATGGTTGTATATATCATCGATCATTTTGAGATCGGCTGACGATTCGTCACCAGGCTGTAATATGGTAGTTGGGTCCGCGTCGGCGTATGTTCCACTTTCTAATGACTGGCTATCCTCTTCGCTCAAGTAGGTCAACAGTCTGTCGTTGTTTGCACCAATGCGCAGTGAGTTAGTACGGGCGCGATTATAATGTTCGTACTCCTCTTTCGAATGATCTGCATTGTAGAAGGATTCCAAAGCGTCAAAAACGTGCGGGAAAACTAGAGTGTCGACTCCTCGAGCCCAGAGAAAATCAAGGTGCTCATAGTGGGCAATTTCGATATGGCTTGTGTGGTTCGGAAGTTGTTTCAACATTACATTTATATCGACTAGTGAGTCGCTGCCGCCATATAGTAAAACGATTGGAGTTTTGATATTGCGAGTTGGAAATTTGGCCACTTTAGTGTATCTGTCTACTCCACTGAAAACAGGCTGCGGCTCATCATCGTACATTTGGAATGACTTGGTGCGGATAATTTGAAACCAGTGGACAACGGATTTTGTACTGGTGAAAGAGTACAAATGAGGGTAGGCTGCGAGCTTCTGTGATGTGGATATGTTTTTGGCGTGCCAACCAAAGAGAAACGACAAGCCCATATCGATGAGACGAACAAAAATTGGAGGGTAGAGTATGGATTGCCACATAGTTGCTGATGAGAGGATGGAGCGACGGCCGAAAAGAAGAAATAGGACTTGAGGCGATGCTTTGATAAGGGCATCTACTATGCCATTCGAGAGACCAGCTGGGGACGTCGCAGGTGCAAGCGCAATGAATACATTAATTTGATCGTTGAGTTTCGGATGAACAGCCAAAGTTGCGAAGGCTTGAGCTGTTCCTTGAGAGAATCCAATATACGACAGGGATGGCGCAGAGGTTGTGTCAAGTATGTATTGAATGGTGTCTGGGATATCATGGAAAGCAAATTCATCCATTGAGAAGTCCCAAAATGCCGTGTCTGCTGGTGAATGGTGGATGGACTTCTTAGAATATTTGTTTCCACGATTGTTTCCAAGCTACCAATCGTTAGTCTCTTGTGTGAGCGATATTAACACGGGTTGAACTTACCCAAACATCATACCCTCTGTCCACCAGGGTGAAAGCTAAGCATCTCTCTTTATCAGTTAAACATACCCAAACCTCACTATTCATGAGCAAGCCATGGTGTAGATATACAACAGGCTTCTTGATGCTGTTTGATCCACTATTGACTTTTGTATTTTCTTCTCCTTTCTTCCAACCGAGCCGATGAAGACATAGCAAGTAGCCATCTCCGGTCTGTACAACATGTTCTTCGGCATAATAACCAGCTAATTCGCAGAGATCTACAAAGTCTGAAGCATTTCGAATCGAGGTGGATATATCTGAATTTGTCAGTCCTAATCCTCGTTTTAACTCTACTGAAGGACTGCTCCAACCTTGCTTTCGTGTCTCTGATCTCTTAGCTGCTGGGGATGTGAATCGATTAAAGAGCCGCCTCGAACCTCGATAGCATAGTTTTATGATAGTCGAAGCTGTGCCACTGTTAGATGATCCACGAGACATGTTTCAAGAGAGGGGACACACGCAGTGCAAGCGTCAGTACCCTAATTATTGCTTCCAATCCAACAAGAAAGAAAGAGCTGACCAGCGCCAAATATTCGCTCCTGTATAATTGATCAACAATCACCCTATATCATAGCTAGGAATAAAACTTACGGGCAGAGCCGTCCGATGAATGGAAGATACATTGTGTTGCGTATCTTCTATCGATGACTTTGTTTGCGCGGTGAGAGAGTTTTTATAACTTACTATCTGACCAAGGCGATCTTGACCGCAAAACAGATAAAGAGCTTAGTATATGTATAGTGATTACCCTATAGGGTCTAGACCTCTAGTACCTGTGAAGAAATTGTGTTAGTGAAGCCATTGACGTGGACAGAGCTCTCAAGTGCATCCATACTTGTAGAATCCAATAGTTGGACCTTTTGTTGATGTCACATCCACTTTCACATGCCAATTGCACGCCCTTCACTTCATTTGCGCCTCAATTTGAAATAGTTGGTTCAAAATGATTCTCTGAATTGATCAAAGGGGAAGTTTTAGCTGGCCAATACAATCAATACCTAGTTAGCAAAATATCTCGAATAATACATGTACTTTGACTCTAAACATTAGACGGTAAATCAAATCAAGAATTGTCGTCCCTGGATGAATCTAGTGGCGCAGTGGACGATCCACCAGTGATCTGGGGCACCGGGAAGCTTGTATCTAATCTATGCCGGGTAATCTACGGGCCTCACAAGATTCTCGCGAGACTTTTGAAAGTCGCCGCCGCCTATACCTTATGAACTTTTGTCTGTACCCGTTGGATGTATTCATGACACTACCTACAAGTCTGCGATTTATGTTATACTTTTGATAGGGTCTTGATACTCCTCTACTCCTTTTTGGCCTAGAAGCAGTTCGATTTCAAAACACGAAAGGAAAAATCCTTCGACATGCCTAGTTCCTGCCAAGATATTCGTTCGCATCTTCTCCTCCCTTTCCCCGTTTCCCCGCTAACGTTTTTTTTCCCGCAGGAGCTGCGCTGGCACAATGTCTCCAGGAGTCGGACTGCGTCATGGTGTATCGCAACAAACCATCCGATTGTCTGCGAGCTCCTCTCCTCGAAACGATGCCCACCAAGTGTCAACAGTTAAAGAAAGGCTACGGTGAATGCAAACGGGGATTGGTCGATATGCGCAAGCGATTCAGAGGTAACCAGCCAATTTCTGTAAGCAAAGAGATTGAGGGAGGAGGGGAAAGAAATACTGGAGGTCATATGCTATACGCTGGGAAACCAGCTTTTGACAGCGGGGTCAAAGAGACGAGTGGAAATGAGCCCGAGGAGAAAGACTGGAGACAGTTGGAGAACGAAAAATACAGAAAGGAATAGAAAACACAGATACGATAATGTCAGGAAGGTTTCGAGTGTTTTGCTTATATCCGCTAAAATTGGGACTGTCCATTACATTGGAAGGCGTTCGGCTAGTGTATATCAAACGCATCAGACGGCCAAGATTGATCATCGCAACAGGAATTGTAAGGAGATCTGCTCAAACACAATTTCCTTCATGATGAATACGTCTGTCTCCCAAGATAGGAAGTGAAAGGTTTTTCCACTTCGTCGTGGCCACTTTTGGTTCGTCACGCTGTTGTTGGTTTCTCTTTTCGTGGAAGGACCTGGAATAATCGTTGGTAGACCAATTCCGGTCAATCATATGTAGACTTCTATGTCTACACAGCCATCTTTGCTTACCTTCGGTGTGACTCACAGAGCACGGATATGAGAGAGCCGAAGATATACGACCTGTGTTACACTCGGGTTCTCGGCGAACAAGAGAATTCGCAGGTTTTGTCTCATCGACGCTGATTGCGGCCATTACAAATATTGACTAGCAAGTGAACGTTTGCTGCGTGGGTGGCCTGAATTCATAGGATGCATCTGAAGCACAGCCGATATTTTCTTACTTATGCACGATCAGTGAATATTTGGCAGGAATTTCTGCCATCGCCTTGCAAATTTGGCAAGGGCGGCCGATTGTCCGATATCAGAGACTGAATATTCAACACTCACAAAATATCGGAAGAAGTTTTTCGGTCATTAGTGTTGCGGTAGGATCGTCACAGTTTAAGAGTATTGGATTATTGTATTATCCCCGCTCAGAGAGAGTTTCATAGTCTTGGTCGCTTCCATTCTCTCATTATCTTCCCATGATTAGCTCTAGCTTTGCCCGTTCCTCCTGTATCTTACACCATGAATTAAGTCCGCCGAAAGAGCATTTCTTGTCCCACCAAACTTCCAATCTAAAATATACAGAACTCCAAATCACCGTGGTCATTAATTCATTCAAGGCCTCCAAGGTTAAATTGGTTCAAGGTCCTAACACCATCCGCCCATCCTCCTATCAGCTCACTACTCGACGACTTTTCGCGCTGTGCCTGCTCGTACCGTGCCAGTAAATCTTGATACATATCACTGAGATTATGTAATTCGGTACTGAGCATCTTCACCTGGTCTTCAAGTCGCTGACGTTCGTTTGCTTGGCGCTTCCGAAAATTTCTCTGGGAAACGCGATTTTGCACAAGCCGCCGCTGGAAATGGTCAGGGTAAGACATTAAGATGGGAGAGTGTTCTTACCATCTTTTGTGCTGGAGTTTTCTCCGTTACTGAATCTGCTGAATCATGCGATGTCTCTCGTGTGCGACTGCCTAGAGATTTGGGTTTCCGGTCACGAGAGGCTCGATATTGACGTCGTTTCTACATTTCGTTCGTCAGCTCAGAACAGAATTCGCTGCAATCTAGGCGATTATTATAAGCTCTTACCGTCTCAATTGACATCTCCTCATTCATCTCGTTCCTTTCTGATTCAAAACTTGCTCTATTATTCTCTGTCGAAATGCTTTGATCCAATTCTGGCACCATAGAAGTATCGATGGCATCAAAATATGGACTTGGATATGGCGCTATAGTATATATACTTTCCGTTTGTGGGATCGTACAGGTTGTCTGGTCGTTGTGTTAACGTCTCAAATCGAAGCGGTCCAAGGATTGAACATACATATGGAAAGGCAGATTCGAATGCATTGGTACCCAAGTCACACGATGTGTCTTGATCAAACGTCAAAGGAATTGGGGAAGGAGGCGAGTACCAAATTGGAGCGGAGATTGCCATCCTCTATTTAGTCTTTTTGTGTGAGTTCTTTTCGAGTAAATTCGAAGTTTGTCAGGAAATTTGTTATTGGGGTGAAATTTGTCTATGCAACGGAATTTGCGAAGGATATGAAAGTATATATAATCAGTAATCAACTATGACTTTAGCAGCTTATAAAATCTTCGACTGCCGCATATTCCCGACCTCTACGCAGCGGAATTAGCGCGGATCAAATTTATAGCCTTTCAATAGGCTATATCAAAAGCAGACCATAAAATTTCAGCTTACATATCCGAGACGGCAACACAGAACACCCGTAGAAGAATCGATCGAATTTTTAATGCCCGCCAGTTCAGGGGTCTAAACGGGGTCTGACATCACTTTCTCAGCTATTTTAGTCGGTGAGTGGGCAGCCACAAAATCGCAAATAAATTCTTCGCGTTGCGAGCAGCCTCGGAAGACCGAAATTCTTAAAGGAAGTAGTCACACCAAACGAACGCCTTTCAATTTACATGCATAAATGGAAAAGCTTACCGTATCGGGTGCGTGCACTTTTCATTCTGGGGGTTCCACGTGCGTGGACCGTCTTCTATTCTTTTCTTCGTCTGCAGTGTCAGCGAAAATTTGTAACTCTTATTGGATATCGAATCGACTTGCTCTATTGGGCTTATGCATGGGATTTTAAAGGTGCATCCATCGGTCTTCCCGCGTCGTTCAGACTTGATTACAAAAACGGATTTACAAATTGTTCTTTATATCCAGCGTATCTGCATCTTTGAATCTATCGGTTAATCAAGCCTCTTCAACACATTCCACCGAGGCAGCGAATTTTACAATATTTGTAATCACAATATGTCTTGCGACCGAGGAGGAACCAAATCCATATTATTATTGCAAGTATCTAATCATAGAGGAGATCCGAGCCATCCCGCGCCACCATTCAGATTAAAATCCTCGCTGCATATATCGAGGTTGCTACGCAGAGCCACAGTAGGTGGTGTAGATTCACCCTCCGTTTTTCCAGGCGACGATTCTAAATAAGTAAATAGAGTACCTTCCACTATCTTCCATGTTTCGAGACCAATGTCTTGTAACTCTATAATCGCGTTGGCTACGTACCACGCTCTGCGATGTCTCTCTACATTCGAGCGCTCTCCTCGGAATATAATACGAGCAAGCATCTCAATGGCTCTGCACCAGCCACTAGTCATGTCAAGTAACCGATACTTGCAGGCTTGGAAATATTTCCCACGAAGCTGCGGCGTGGTATTGAATTCTTGCAAAGCCATTTGGAGGTAAATCAGAGATGCTAGCCGAAAACACTTCCACATGATGCTGCGTCTCTCGTCTATCGCTTGTTCAGTAGGGTGAAGCCAGCTCATACCTATGGTTGCTGAGCAGATGCGATCACTGAAACTGTTCCATTGTTCTAGGGACGTTATGTTGGGCGCGGCATCTTTGATAACTCCAGTTGCTCTTTCTAGACCATCAACCATCCTTATAAAGTCTGTGCAAAAGTCATTCTTTGCTTGCATCTTCGCGGTTTCGCATTGAATCTTCGAGGCTCCAACTGAGCTTGCTGTTGTCAACTCTTCGGTTGCGTTTTTATCATATCTCGAGTATATTGGCCGGCTAACTTGTATATAGGCTCTACATAGGTCGAGACTGAAATTGAAGTCATTAAAAGTTCTTAGCGGACAGAGTTTAAACGATGTGGACTACAGCTTAAAAACGAGCAGATTTTGATGCTTGGATTCACTTGAGTCAATGAAATTTATCGAAATGACCAAGTCACTCTAAATGCATCATATTTTTCCAAGGATCAGAACTTCAAATCGAGCTGCAGTCTAGACTACTTGATGCTCTGGGTTGCCATCAATATTTGCAGGTGCAACTTACCTCTCAATCACAAGCTGCAAAGGTCTATTCCTAGAAAAGGCGACAAGACCTCCTCTGTATTTAACCATTTGGTCCAGTCCATTCATATGAATACTGAAATTTTCGGGAAGACCGGAAAGTAGCTACTCAGCCTATAAGAACATGCACCTGAGAACAAGATTGAGAGAACCCACCTCATGACTTGTGAAATTTGCAACAGCTCCAATACTTCCATCAGAAAGAGCTTGTGCGGGATCATTGAGTCTCTTATTGATGATGCGCATACCCTCGGTTTTATGTTTAATAGCAATAGGTGGTTCTTGTTGGCCATGAAGTCGAGCCATGTGTTGGATATTAAATCCCATAACGATATGAGCGGGTTCAGGGTCAAGCCAGGAGACTCTTGAATATAGCCATCCAACTCGACCAAAATCTGTACCTGTCGTCTCTTTATCCATACACGATGCTGTTACCCAGCAATCTTTTCTTGTTAACGTTTGTTCCAATAATAGCAATGGGAAAATCTTGTTAAAGAAGGGTGTATCTGAAGAGCTTACAGTGATGGATTAGCCTTTGTAATCCTGGACCTCCGCCAAGTTTTAATCTTGAGAAAGGATCTACATCTGCGATTCCCGTCCTACACAGAGGAATGACTGTCTGCCCATCTTTGGCAAATGGTTTGAGTAGCGTGTTACAATTTCCCGGTAGTCTTTGGACCTTTGTATGGGTCGTTTTTGTCCTTGGTGCCTCACGAGCACAACCTTCATCAGGCTCTTCAACATCCATGTATGATTCAACGCAATCTTCCGGATTTCTAACATCCGAGTGATGACGCGGAGTATCCTGCAAATCTCTACGTTTCGATATCCTTGGCCTCAGACTCCATGAATCTTTCCTCCGATGCTCTCTAGCTTTCTTGGCATTTTGCAACTTTTTCTCTCGCCAAAACTCGCGCATGACATGGCTACGAGCTTCGGTTCTTGGACCTCTTCCATTGCTCACATGGATGAAGGTAAACTCTGCAGCTTTGCTGTGGTCTAAATCCACTTCACACCGATCGAGAGATTTTTCAGCACCAGTGGAGAATGACGATTCTACTTTGAGTGGTGGTTAGCATAGGGAACCCTCATATTGTAAGGATATTGTTCAGCAAACTCAACATACTTTCCGAATTTGGTGATGGGGCTTTCAATCGTGTCATTTTTTCAGGATTGACGCTAGACATAGGTTTCAATACTAGTGTGTCTGAATCTCTGATCAGTATAACATTCGCCTCTACTTTGCGATTTTCAACCTAATTAGATCATCAGCGAATCCGTTAAAACGTACCACTCACCGCACAATGCATATTCTCATTCTGACAAATATCCGTCGCCACATTAAGGCATTCCTCCCAAAGTTCAAACACTTCCAAAAGAATAACAGCCTTTTGCAAAGAGCATACCGGTTCAAAATTAGTGGTGTTAATAGTACTTGGTGCTGAGAAGTTCAGGGTTGTTTTTTCGAGGATTGGAAGGATTTATAAGCATTACTTGCATTGCCGTAAGGAGAATTATGTCAGCTTTCTACACGTGATGTGTGATGGCCAGGTGGTGACCCAAGCACTTCGCACGTCAATGTCATTTAAGTCGTGCGCCGGCGACGTATATACTACGACCCAAAGCATTCTTCATCGTCCCAATTCACAGTTTGAAATGGAACTTTCTTTCAGGCTCGGATACTTCTCAATAATTCAATTCGGATTTTCAATCCAGATTTGGTGATCACATAGTCCTTTATTCATGCTTAGCCACATACCTTGGATGCTCAAGATATTGTATTGTCCATCACACGATGAAGTTTCTAAGCTACAGGAGTGGGAACCGATATGATGCTCTTGACAGTTTTCATTTTCTTCCCTTTTTTGCATGCAAGATTTTATGAATGTCCGTCTCTCAGGATTGGAGTTTCAGCCTTTAGAAAGTGTTCTGATCTTCGATACAAAGATCCATAATGAATTTCACCTCTATTCGAACTCATTTTTCCTCTTGATCCATCCCGTCTCCCAAACTTCGCCTTCCTCACCAGCAAAGCCGAAAATATACGGGGGCTTCGAAAGGTTTTCTCACAAACCATCTCTGTCTCCTGCATGCTCCAAAGATTGTCCTATTCCTGTAGCTTGATGATCTCCAAAAGCATCCTATCTCCAACTGCAAGAAGCACACTTACCAAGAATGTGCGATCTGCCTTTGATTGTGGTATTTTGAGCATTTGGGTTGCGTGTCGAGATCCTCAGTTTATCTACCATGAAGCATTCTGGGAGAATGGTATAGGCCACAGAGTCTACGGCCTATCATTCCCTAGCAAAGAGGATGTACTGGCACTGGTCAGATCAACAGTTGGTCTACTAACAAATATCGACATCTGCTCATGGCGCGATACCGTAGGCGCCGGTGTAACACCAGTGCAAGCTTACCTACCGTTAGAGGAACTTGAAGTCACTTTGGATTAAAATTTGTGTAGAGGTTTCTATCAGCAGCTAATTGCTCTTGAAAGTGATCTCGAAGTGGCGGAACACGGCAAGTAGTGGAATTATTCCCTAAGTTAGTGCATTGGGGATTGATCTTTTTCGGTTAAACGCAATGAACTACATTCACCTGGTAACGCTGGGCTAATTTAGAAATACGTATTGAGCATTTTGACCCGTACTTATATGAGTCGAACGACATAGCAGTCAGTGCAGGGACTGACTGCAGCTTCTCATGTATGTGGAGTCCTCCCCAGCGATGATTTTCAACGCAAATTCGACGTGTTCCAATTACTTTTTTGAGAACCGCAAATCACGCATCTTGAATAAAACATATTGACTTCTCGTCGCGTAAAACCAAAATACGCGTCACTCATATTGCTTATTCTGCGAGTTGTCTTTATTCTTTACAGGCACAGAAAATTCTCATGTACCTTTTCCCAGAAGCGTTTTGAGTCTTCCTCTACTAATCTTCTCTTGTCAAGGATGAGACACCGGATGGTCGGGAACACTGCCTCGAGATATACGGAACAGAATCCGTGAGAGATGAGTCTGAAATGACGTCTTATCAACCTCGAATCATCATTTTAGCCACACAATTGAAAGAGGTTGAGAGTGAGAGCAATCCAATCGTCAGCACTGTGATTTTTCACAAGGATTATGGTGAAGTGGGCGGATTAGAACTTGATGGGAAAATAAAACTCTTCTACGTAAACTACCCTGCAATTATGGAAATCAGACTTCTGATCTCAAGCTCATTGTTTTGTTAGAAGTAGTATTGGTGTATGTTGTGATAAGAATGCTAGTGCAGCTGGTCTGTGCCACCTCGATGATTACGGTACATGCATCGGAATTCATGAGAAAAGCGAAATTTCCCATTCTCTCAACAGCTATTCATATTTCGCAACAGCCTCAACCTATAACTTTCCCGATAGAAAAAGTGGAATATATTGCGTTGAAGCAATCGCCTTTACAGCGAGAGAATTCCAACTTTTGGCGCCGCTTGACTTGGGATATAGCCAAATTCAGGCTGTTCAATTTCCGAGGCTGGAGTTTTCTGCCTTCCTTACTCTTACTAGTGGTGTGGTAGCGATAATATCAATTGCCTTTAAATATTTCGATCGGAAAGATAGATTCAATTCTTTTTCGGCTTTCAATGCTCTAGCCTAGGTCTTTACATTTTAATCGATCAAGTTGTGGACACATCTTACTAGCGTCGACAAACGCAGTTATGATTGTCAAGATCAATTTTTGCAAGTATTTATCATTCTTGTCGCTCTCAGGAACTTTTTCACTGTCATGCTTTGCTATCAAGCTTTTCCAACTCCTCATTCAAGAAAAATTGTGAAGTACCAACTGTCTTGCATTCTTCGTTTCGCCAGCCTTCTTGTTTCTCTGTGTGGCAGCTCGAGAAGACGAGATTCTAAAGGGTTCCAACCCGACAAGAGATTAGTTCGTTCTTATTTGGACAACTTTTGTAACGGCCGTCTTACTGCTATATCATGACTATTCATAAAAAATCTACGTGTGGCGCTCCAATGGCAACGACACTATCGAAGAAAGTCAAGAGATCAATGGGACCAAGTCATTAATGTACACATTAAGTGCAATTATAGGTGCTGTTTTTATTTTTGCATTCATTGATTTACTCCTTCTAATATCGTGAGTTCAAGCAGATGAGTATGGACGAGTTATCCTATAAAACACTTGGCCGTCGTACCGCTGGTTCTTGGTGAATGGAGGTAAACGACTATTTTCCTTGCTGGAATCGCAGCCATCATGTACCATACATGAGCATGAGCTATCGAGCTAGGTATCGAGCTAGATATTTCTTATAAAAGGAGTTCGAGATGATTTGTAGTACGGCCATTTATTTAAAGGCAGGATACAAATCACAACCGTGACGAAAATAAGATGACAAAATGTCCGAACTATCTATCAGATTGGTGACTTCGAACGCGTTTTCTTATCAGTGGCTGGATTATAGCGTATGAATCGTACCTATAAAATGCTTTTGTATATGAAGTTGACCTGCCAGAAAAGGAACTGCCCCACTAGAACTTCCAACTGTTGGTCCCCTGGAAACTTGCGGCGGGTCCATTCGAACATAAGCTTTGATCTTCGGATAGCTTGGTTCTCGTTTTGGAACGGGACGGATTATCGATTACTTATATTCTACTTGCATTTTTTACTTATTTTATTCTACCATACACACACAAGTCCTTTAGAACTATTAGCAACTGTTGGGTGTCTTGGAGCTGACCTATCACCCAGAAATCTACACATGGCCTTTAGTCGCATTGCTAAAAACTTTCAAGGCAATTAATGGTTTCTACTTCCCATTGATTTATTTGGAATGACAATTGGGAATGTGCTTCCATAATCATGAATAATTCAATTGCTTGTCTTCCACATGCGGATGGCCTCTTTGGCCCTCGGATCGATTCATGCCAAAGGCTATTTGACTTCACGCTGCTCTTCGAGCAGAGCATTCTCACCGTCGGTCCGTCTACACTATTCATGCTGCTTATTTCTGTGCGAATACCTCGTCTATATCATAAGGATAGAAAACACTACCAAATTTCCTTTAGTATCTCAAATCGGTGATGATTTATGCCTCCGTCATCATGCATTGAAACTAACAACGGCAGTTGGTTATATCGGTACTTTTGTATCTTCAAATTGCCACATTAGCGTTATGGATAGTTTCCAAGGGCCAACAAACAATCGTGTCTGTGCCGGCAGCCGCGCTGTCAGTAACCGCAACTGTTGGACTCGCAGTACTGTCAAATCTGGAGAGCAACCGATCTACACGACCTTCGTTTGTGATTTGTACCTACCTCCTTGTATCTACGCTTTTAGATATAGCCCAAACAAGAACACTCTGGTTGCAACATGGAAGCACGACATTGTCGGCATTATCTACATGCAGTGTGCTTGTCAAGGTAATTCTACTGTGGCTCGAAGCGTCTGACAAGAGGTCCTTTCTTAAAGAGCCCCACAATAAGTACCCACCAGAAGCCTTGGCAAGGGTCATAAACACAAGTTTCTTCTGGTGGCTAAATAAACTCATCCAGAAAGGTCACAGAAATATACTCACTCTTGGTGACCTATTTGACACTGATAAGACGTTATCATCTGCTTCTCTAGAGGCAAAAATACAAACAGCATGGCGAAGACAATCCCCGGATGGAAAATATTCCCTACTCTTCACCATACTCGCATCTTTTAAAGTTCCTCTGCTCACACTTATCTTTCCACGTATTTGCCTGATTGGATTCAAGTTTTCTCAACCCTTGCTAATAAATCGAGCCATCTCGTTGATTGACGCTCCCGAGACATCAATAAATAGAGATATTGGCTATTCATTGATCGCTGCAACAGCTTTGATATACCTTGGTCTGGCAGTTAGCACCGCCCAATACCAGCGCCAGATATTCCGAGTCATCACCATGATTAGGGGAGGACTAGTTTTTATCATTTACAATGTAACGCTGACACTTGATGCAAATCATACTGGCGATTCCGCTGCAGTCACGCTGATGAGTACAGACATAGAACGCATTGGGACTGGATTCAGCACCGTTGATAGTTTATGGGCTGGACCCGTTGAAGCTGGGATTGCGATATATCTTTTGCAGCGAGAGTCAGGGCTAGCTTGCATTGCGCCCGTCATTGTCTCACTCTGTGAGTCTGCCTTGGGAACCGTAGTACCACTATTTATTAATATCCGTAGCATGCACTGTTGGAGCATTTTTAGTTATGAAATGGGCGAAGCATACGCAGAAGGAATGGGTAGAAGCAGTCCAGAAACGTGTTGCAATCACATCTTCCGCCCTTA
Organism: Sclerotinia sclerotiorum 1980 UF-70; assembly: GCF_000146945.2. Taxonomy (NCBI): domain Eukaryota; kingdom Fungi; phylum Ascomycota; class Leotiomycetes; order Helotiales; family Sclerotiniaceae; genus Sclerotinia; species Sclerotinia sclerotiorum. The sequence continues at coordinate 600,081 of NW_001820832.1, forward strand.
AGTCAATAAGAGGTATCAAAATGCAGGGGCTTACAGCACGGTTGGCAAAAGACTTACAAGAACTTCGGGTTGAGGAACTCGAGTATGCAAAGCCGTTCCGTAGAAACATCATTGTCACAGCAGTAACATCCAACATCACTACCCTTTGCGGACCAGCCATAACGTTCATTGTTTATATCCTCATTGAGAGAACCAAGGATTCCGCAACTCTTAATATCAGTCAGACCTTCACCAGTCTGTCTCTGATTTCTTTATTAAGTACACCTGTCTCAGAAATGGTTCAAACTGTTCCTACGTAAGTCTTCTTCGTTGTTGTTAGGAAGTGTTTCTGACTTGAAACAAGATTTGCCGCTGCGATGGGATGTATGGAAAGAATCCAGACGTATATCAGGATAAAAGACCGCAGTGACCCTAGATTTACCAGCCCGGATTCTGAATTCAATTCGATAACTGTGAAGTCTCGAGACAACGTCAACATCTCCTCCAATGAGATCGAGTTGCAGAAAATAGATGTAATGCCCGCCATTCCGGTCAATGCTCGTAGCGAAAGTATCGTCTCAATCAAGGATGCATCGTTCTTTTTCTCACATGATGGTGCACCAGTTCTCAAAGACATCAAGCTTGAAATTCCTCGCGGTACCTTGACGATGGTTATAGGTGCTATAGGAAGTGGAAAGTCATGTCTTCTAAAGGTAATTCTTGGAGAGTTAACCAGCAGCAAAGGGTTTGTATTTGCAAATACTTCGAGCATTGCCTTTTGTTCTCAAACACCATGGTTGCCTAATAGCAGCTTACATGAACTCGTGCTTGGGTGTTCGAGTTATGATGAGGCTTGGTACAACGCGGTTATCACCGCTTGCATGCTTCATCATGATATTGTGAGCTTTTTGGATGGTGAGAGAACAATGATCGGCAGTGATGGAGCTGCTCTCAGTGGCGGACAAAAGCAGAGAGTAGTGAGTCTATCTACTATCTGCTGATGAATCTTAACCTATTTCCCAGATAAAAGCTGACGGTGATTAGGCCTTGGCACGTGCCCTGTATTCTAGAAGGGGATTGCTTTTGGTCGATGATGTATTCAGTGGTCTAGATTATAAAACCAACCAGGCTGTGTTTCGCAATGTCTTTGGTAGAGAAGGTCTTTGTAGATTGCATAACATCACTGTAGTTCTTGCTACACACGCCGGTAAGGACAAGCCCATGATTACACACCTTCCAAAACGACTTGACTAAGACAGCGAGAAATCAAGCTGACGATATTTAGTTGAACATCTGCAATCTGCCGACAACATCGTTATCCTCTCTAATAGTGGTACTTTTCTAGAGCAGGGAAAATTTCAAGGGTTACGAGAAAACGAAGATAGCTATATCAAGAACTTAATTTTTCATGAGCGTTCAGATAAGGATTCATATGCAGAGACAGATGAGGCTCCTGCTGTAGTCAAGACGCAGACTAAAGCTGAACCGCTCAACATAAGCGACATTAATCGTCAAGATGGTGACGCCAGTGTTTATTTTTATTTTGCCAAGTCCGTAGGCTGGCTTCATTTTTCCCTTTTTATCGGCACGGTAGTTTTGTACACTTTTTCTAGCCAGTTTCAAGTTGTTCTGCTGGAGTTGTGGTCCAAATCAGAAATTAGCCATTCAGGCGTCTACACTAATATGTATATGGGTTTATACGCAATGCTATCAGTGCTGGCATTGTGTGGAATTGGTGGATTACTGTGCGTCACGTTGCTCTTTGCTGGCCCATATGCTTCTATCAACCTGCACCGCACGCTTTTACATACTGTGATGAGTGCGCCGTATTCATGGTTTACGACAACTGACAGCGGAGTAATGCTGAATAGGTAGGTAATTGACTTTCCAAGGCTGATTTATCCACTGACTCTCTTCAGGTTTAGTCAGGATATGAGTCTAATCGATATGAAGTTATTAATCGGTATAGTTGACACATTTGCAGGCTCATTCATGGCAATTGCTCAAGCAATACTCATCGCTATTGGTGCCAAGTATGTAGGAGTTATCCTTCCATTAATCCTCGGAATCCTATACATTCTACAAAAAGTATACTTGAGGACATCAAGACAACTTCGGTTGCTAGATCTCGAATCTAAATCGCCACTCTACTCCCACTTCACCGAGACACTTAGTGGCGTTACGACAATTCGTGCTTTTGGCTGGCAAGCTCAATCAGCCGAGAAGAATCGGAAGCTTCTTGATATCTCCCAAAAACCTTATTACTTGCTCTATTGTATACAAAGATGGCTCAGTCTTGTATTAGATCTCATCATCGCCGGCATTGCCGTCATTCTTATAACATTTGCAACACAGATGCGTGGGACCACTAGTGCAGGTACCCTAGGTATTGCTCTTGTCAACGTTCTAGAGTTCAACTCCACATTGAGTTTTCTTATCAGAAAGTGGACTCAGCTAGAAACTTCTATTGGTGCTGTAGCCAGGGTAAAGAGCTTTGAAGCAAATACTTTGTCGGAAAATGGACCTTTGGAGGTTAACCTACCACCATCCGAATGGCCCATCAAGGCTAAAGTCGAGTTCAAAGATGTCACTGCGATATACGGGTAAAGGCTTAATCCGAACATGTTTACCCCATTTGCTAACCGTACGAAAGTATTGGTGAATCTGCTGTGTGTAATGTTTCATTTTCCATCGAGAGTGGTACGAAAATGGGTATCGTTGGGAGGACTGGGTCGTAAGTCTCCAAGCCCTTACTTGACGATTAAGAAGCTAATATACCTCCTCATAGTGGGAAGTCTTCCCTCATATTGGCACTCTTCCGAATGCTTGAGCTCAAAACAGGAGATATCCTCATTGATAACCTATCCATTTCTACTCTGGACCGGCAATCCGTACGCTGTTCATTCATCACTATCCTTCAAGAACCCTACTTCCTCTCTGCTACTATCGGCTTTAATGCCGGTCCTTTTCACTCGTTAGACAAGAAATCCATCCAAATTGCACTCTCTCGTGTTGGACTCTGGGACATAATACGTGAAAATGGAGGTCTAGAAGCACCCATGACCGCAGCACCTCTTAGTCAAGGCCAACAACAACTTTTCCGCATCGCAAGATCAATCATAAGGAAATTGGCGCTGGGAAACAAGAATCATGGTATCTTGGTGTTAGATGAGGTGACGAGTAATGTTGATTCTGGTACTGAGGAGATCATGTTGAAGATTTTAGAAGAGGAGTTTAAGGGATGGACGGTATTGGCTGTGGCTCATCGATTGGGTACCATTAGGGGTTATGATAGGGTTTTGGTGCTTGGTAAGGGGTGTGTTGTGGAGGATGGGACACCGGATGAATTGATTCAGATGGAGGGGGGTTTGTTTAGGGAATTGTGGGAAAGTGGCTTTGGGAAGGTGGATAGTGTGTAGTTTGTTGTGCAGAATTGTGTTTCTTTGCCTGCTTCTTTTATTCCGCTTGTGTGTAATATGGTATTGCTAGACAATTTCTTAGATGGTTGATTTTCTTTATCTTATTGTAAGTATTTCTTCGATGATACTGTATCTATATCAATCCATGCAAAAGGAATGACTGATCAGTGATAAATGATAACCTTACTCGGATTTGAAATCCACATCATCTAATCATGAAAGTCATCAAACTTAACTATCGAAATCCTCCAAGACAAAACCGTGACATTTCAACATTCTTAATATTTCACAATTCACAATGAATAGTATCCAAACTGGTAATTAGATACCTAGTTCAATTAGATTTTAAAAAGACATACATACACTCGAAAGTTGAAATATGTCATTGAGGATTCATCATAGTCTAACTTGTAGTATCCGCATAATATTAGGTGGAGTGATAGATCTTTCGTCAATAGAGGAAGACTACGAGATGTATTTATGTCAATGTTTATATCTGTATTATACAACGGATTTCTGTTGTTATCGAGGTAGTATATTGTATATAGTATGAAATTCTATCAGTATCTGAACTTTGTTGCAAGGTCTTATATGTATTCTGTTAATATATAGATAGAACTATCGTTTATCACGCATGTTTATGTGTATATAGATTATCATCTCTGAGAAACTTATCTTCTCTTAAATTCCTACTATAAAGTCCAAGATTCAAGATAGCATTACATTGTTCATATGTCAGGCTTAGTTCTATCGAGTAAATACCAGATAGGTTATTTCAATACTAAATCACTCATTCATCATATCTATCTAAAATATATCATCGGTTACACCTACTCTACTCTCCTCTACACCACTCACTCACCAACAATTCTTTATCCAGGGATTTTCCGCTCTCTTCAACTCTTTGAGTCATTCCTCTCCTTTTTACGCGGAGAAGGGGGGGCTGATTCGAGTTTTGTTTGTAAAATCTCACATTTGTTTCTTGAAAGAATATATAGGAACGGTGTCGTCGGTGTCGCCGATATGTGATGTTATAAATAGGGATGATCTAAGGCTATAGGTAGCTTAAGATCTTATATATAGAGATAGAGATAAAGAGTTAGATAGAAAATTCATTTGTTATCTTACATTCAATATCGCATCAATCAATAGCTTTCATTTCATAGATAATTATCCAATTCTAGGGAATTAGTTAGTCTTTCATGCAATCAAAATACAATCAAGTTACAATGAAAACAAATTCCCCCATATTCAACAATACCCTTCCTTATCCATATCCAACAAAGGAACTCCCGGGATTCTCTAGCTAGCTAGCTAGCTCTTTATCTCCTCCTGTGCGGAGAAGATATACGGGAGTACTCTGTAGTATAGTATAGTAAGATTACAGCAGTACCTATATACAGAATAGAGAAGAGTAGTATAGCAGTATACACAAAATAGAATAAAATAGAATAAAATACTAAATAAGATAATTCTTACCAACAATCTAAATACCGCATCCATCCATCCCCCGATTCTAAATTCTAACCCAAATTCGCAATTCCCAATTCGTAATCCACAAACAATCCAAATTTCATCTCATCTCAACTCATTTCACAAACAAAAAGCGGAACCACCAAATCAGGCCTCTTTTATCCCTTACGGAGTAACTCTCAACTTTTGAAGTTTTAATATAAGTCTTGTCCGTCCCTGCACCTGTTCATAAATGCGGAGGGAGGGTCCAATTCCTGACCCCTCGAAGCTTCGTTTTTGTTCTAGAACTTTGGGTTACATGGGTGTTTACTCCGTATACTAGGTACCCACTACTTACGGAGTATATGAAGTGGAAGGTTTATGGATTGGATGATTGGGTCTGGAATAGAGATTTATTAATTATTTCATTAATTATTTATTGTATTTTGTGTATGTGTAGGTATGTAGAGTATGGAGTTTATACTTTTTGAGATGGAGATAAAGATGAAGATGGAGATGAATAAAATAATGAAAATAAAATAAAATTATGTCTATGTAAGGAAGTAGTAAAAGATGAATTGAGTTTCAGTAGTATTTGCTTAGGTTACTTAGGTTACATCTCTATTGTATACCAGATACGTATTACATACCGAGTACTGGTGTACGCGTTAACCTTAACGGTAATTATTCATGAAGGTCGGTGAAGAGTATTTGTTGGTAAGGGCCATACATGCTATGATACTTCGTACCGGTGAACACAAATGATGTATATAGCATGCAGCGTAACCAACGAAAATGTCTCAGCGGATTGGGATACTAGAGATGTGGGTGATGCGAAATAGGATAGATTGATATACTCCGTATGGAGTAGAGTATTTTGTAGATAGATAGATAGTTAAAGTACGGTGGTAGGATGTTTATATGTTTAGTTCTGTATAATTGATTGTTTTTATCTTCTGTCATTTATAGTATAGTGTATATATTATATCTCTATTGAGAAATTGTCACGATGCTTCCTTCTTAATCTAATCATCACTGAGATAAGATGCGATGAGATGAGATGAGATGAGATGATCTTCTGCGGTAATGCAATACAGATGATCATTCAAAGACAAATCATCCATCATAGTACAATAACGAAGATCTGATATAAATCCATAATAGCAGGATATGCAGTTAACCTACTAACTACTAGGTAGGTATATCCAGTAATCCCTATAAAAAATGAATAGCATCTCGAAAATCCCCGAGTATTCAGATCAAAGCTCTGTTTATCCTTTCTTCTTTCTTCATATTACTCAACATTAAGCTTTACGATTAGATGTATTAGATACTAAATAAATAAAATCTTACTTTTTTACTAATTCGAGATACGAAGTACCTAGATATGTAATTATATAAGTTGTAAAAAGATATAATAATAACTTATTCAAACCATCTGAGGTATTTTCATCTAATTTATATCAAATACAAATACGAATAATAAGAGAGAGAGAGAGAGAGAGAATTTCAAAGAATGAAATAATTATCACCCCCTAACTTCTAACTTACTTCTAACTTTGTTTCCGGGTAACTTTAAGGTGTCTAGGTAGGTACCTATGCACCGCAACTTTAAATGTCGATGATTGATAGATACGGAGTATGATGTTCGGAGAATGATGTACGGAGAGTGAATCTGAGTGATGTGCTCGGTTAGAAATGTGAGATGTCTTGTTCCTGATTATGGTGAGGGGATCTAATGCAGGTACGATGCAACGCAACTTGCAGCTTATATCCTTGCCAAGAGAAATTGCATAGGTATGTACTAGGTAGGTACTCTGTATCTGATCTGATGAGAATTAATTATATTTGTCCTTGCTTGTAGAGGTATGGAGGAGGGAAGTATTTTATTATTGTATGAGATCAAGGTGAGGGAGGGTTGGTGGATTAATCGAATGGTTTTTATTCTAGATTTTATTATAATCTGATGTGATGTGGAAATCTTGGGGAGGTTCTAGATTTCTTGTTCAGTTATATTATATGAAATTTCTTTTTAATATGATATCAAGTACTGTACGTACGCGTACGGGATATAAGCATTATAAATTAAAGTTTGAATATTAGAACAGCCACCCATCTGCACTCCTTCGGAGCTATAGCTAGCATACATACATACATACATACCTAGTACATAAACACATACTAGACTGAACCAAACAATCAAAAGCATCCGCGGAAAGATTTTATCACTTTTAACAAAACGTTTATCCTCATCCCTTCCCCATCAAGCATCCAACATCTAGCATCCATGCCAACCCCAGAATCCAACAACGCACCAACAAAATAAACTCCAGGGAGTATATTCATGCGTGTCCCTGTTTGAAATCTCCTGGGTGCAATACTTGGTACTTTATTTGTTTCAACCCTTTTTCCCCTCGTCAAATTTTTGAGATGAACGCTCGTGTCAGTCATGCTGTTTAGATATATTACGGTGTAGCTGTACCGAGTGTATGCTTGAGAGTCTGGAATCTTGGTGGGTAGGTATGGATGGATGGAGTAAATGGTTTTTCTGGCGTGATGATGATGATGGTGATGACATCACGATGGCGGTTTTGTGCCTTGTGCATTTTCTTATCAATGTACTTTTCCGGGGACGGGAGAGAAATTGTTGAATTGGATGTTGATGCATTGATGTTGATGGATATTCATATCGTGGTTGATTGTTGGCCTACCATTTGCTTGGTTTGTGTAGAGGTAGGGACCTAGGTAGGTATGTAAATACCTCATGTAAAATGAGGGGTTTTATGAATTCGGGAGTTTACAGTAGGTTACTATAAATGATAGCAATCGGCGACTTGGTCGTTTATCACCAATAATTAGTAGGTGGATAGGTAGACCTCTCGAATGATAATCTATCCATCTATCTGTAGAAATACACCAACATCGATCTTGAGGTTATACAAGTATACCCAGGTACTAACCTCCAACCCAACCATTTTAATCCTTCAGGAATAGACCTCGAATAATATATTCAAATCCAGTCAACAATCGATCATTCCACTGAGGCTTTTTCACTCGTCTCACAAATCTCCAAATCCATTCAGCTTCCTCTTTCCCCCCTCGCCTCAGCGTTTCGAGTCCCCTTCCTTACCGTACATACGTAACTCCATCCCATTCCCAAATCAATCATTGAAAACCTTAACCCCATAGACATGTATTAAATTCTCCACGAAAAAAGAATAATTGAAACCATTAAATTATCGCTGTGATCAAATCGACAGTATCAGAACGTAAGGTTTCCATGTACGCCTAGAGAATAATAGCACAGGGCTGTTTCAATTGAGAAGAAAAAGGAAACATATCATGCCCCTCGTGTCGTCTCATCGTCTCATCGTACAGGAATGCAAAACTCCCCGGTTGTACATGAGTACCAAATTGTTTCGAAAAGAGATAGGAAAGGAAAATTGTATGGATGAATTGAATGAATGGTCTGAATATTCATCTATCTGCGGTGTGTACGAATTATTCACCATCGAGCACTCACACCACCACTTCCGATAGATCCAAGTTCGGATCTAAATTCAGCAAAAGCTTAGGTAGGTAACCACCCTAATAAGAATTTTATTACACTTTTCCCTTTCCACAGCTTTCTTTCTTTCTATCCACCAATTTACAATTTCCCCAAATTACACAACTCCAACTATCGATCTAGACATCCTCAGTTACTTATTCATCCCTACTCCCAAAGCCAACACAATACGGAGGAGTATTCATCACAAGCTGCACGCTCCACACCACACAGCAAGCTCTAAGCACAATCCCACACAAAAATACGTACCGTGCCTAGCGACTAGTCCCGGCTGTCCGAGATGAACCCAACAAGGCGCTGATAAACAAACTCTGTACCTGTTTCAGAATAAGTAGCATAACAGCGGGAACCTTACTTTACATATTAGGAGGCTAGGAGCTGTGCATCTAGCCCTGTATAGACAGATAGACTATGGCTACTTTGGTAAGATTCGTTTGCTAACCATTCTCTTGTAGATCGATTGACCTATCGGGAGAATTTGGTACCTACTTATTAGATATCTATCTAATAGTATGGTAAGACTTACCTAGCTAGGTATCTAATATTTACCCATACACCATACCATCCATCAAGAATCAACCAATCCGGAAAGAAGTTCTCCTCTATTCTCCGTACCCTTCTCCCCCTTCTCACCAAAAGAAAGCTAGCAGGACTACCTACCTACTCCGTATTCATTCATCTTCAGAAAAGTCCAAGCCATCCCTGTTTTATTTTTGGGTTTAATCTTAATCAATCTAATTATCCTACTTATTCTTTTTTATTTTTATTTTTCTTTAATCTTTTTATACAAATAAATATCTAGGTATCCAAAATACAAACTCTATACCCCGTCCATACACACTCTATCCATATTTTAAGACTACAAAAACAGCAGACGGAGATTCCGGTGAAAGATCTCTTTCTCTCCTTACAGAAGCCTTTCACTAGATACCTACCTAGCTAAACACTTGGATATCTATTCTCGGTATTCAGGCAAAGAAATAGGGATAGAAATAGTAGATTTCTTGGTACGTATAATCAATCTATTGATATAAGATCGATGAAATCAACATCCCAACTTCCTAATATAATACAAATAAATACCTATCTACATACATAAATAAATAAATACTCTTTTCTTTGATTTATCTATTCATTCATTCAATCATTCATCAATTTATTCATTCACAATTCAATCAATTAATCAATGAATCTATGCGCTAATTTCCGGGCTGTCCCGTACACACACCATCAAGTGACAGTGAATTCATTAAAGATACTCAATATTCTTATACTCACTCTCCTTATCATAAATAATGTATTTGTATATTTATTATTTACCTGTTTGTTAAATACTATTTCCGAGGATGAAAGAAATAAAGAAAGAAAGAAAATGATTGTTAACATGATTGTTTCTTTAGATACTTACTTACCTACTGTATCTAATTCTATTATCGTATGTACTCTTTGATAGGTGCGTACCTGGTACCTGAATGACAATGACGAGATTTAAGAAACGAGTAGAGATTAGAGGAATCTTTTGCCGATAAATCATCAAATCAGCAAATCATCAACAACTTCAACAACTTCAAAGAAATTCTTCGTCGTCATACCAATTACCCCTGGATTATTTAATTCCATCACATCTCCCTCAAATTCCCCAAATTCATTCGTCAGAATATTACATTCATTTACATTCATTACTTTTGTCAACGTTTACCATCCTTGTTAAACATCATCACCCAATCCCTCTACTTTCCACAAGATAACCCTGGACCAAACACTTTCAAAGATTATCCACTAAATCTTATTAGCCCCGCTCCACAGCAACCAACCCCAGTCTCACCCATCCATCAAACTTACCATCCTTTGAAATAAAACCATCTTCTTTTCCCAACCCATCTGGATCTTTTCCTCTTTTACCCACCACCACATCTACATTCCTTACCAGTCTTTCGAGGCACTTACACTCCTTCAAAAGGCTTGTCATTCTTCGAAAGAATCTTCCTTCACGAGTACAGCAGTGCTGCCAATCTTTTAACGCCCAATTTCTTAACGAAACGCGGTCCAAGTACCCTCACTTTCTCGAAGAAAGCAAAAAAGTCCCAACAAGGAAACAAAACACAACCTACATTACCATCAACATCAATCAAAATGCGTTCCTCAATCGCCATCGCTTCCCTCTGCGCTGCATTCGCAGTCGCTTCCCCAATCGTCAAGAAGGGTATCGAAATCGCTGCTCCCGCTGATCAAGTCGTCGAGACACATGTTGAAGTCGTCACCAACGTTGTCATGGTCACCGTCACTGGAGAGCCCGTCATCGTTACCGCTGGAGCAGAACCTACCCCAGCCCCCGTCATCGTGACTGTCACTGCCCCAGAACCCGTTATCGTGACTGCCACTGCCCCAGCCCCAGTTTGGTCTGCCCCAGCTTGGTCTTACCCTCACAGATACTCCCACTCTCAAGCCCCTCCTCCGGCACCAACCTCAACTTCCGAAGCTGTTGTTATCGTCACTGAAACTGAAGCCGCTCCCACCCAAGCCCCTCCTCCGGCACCAACCTCAACTTCCGAAGCTGTTGTTATCGTCACTGAAACTGAAGCCGCTCCCACCCAAGCCCCACCTACCACTACTCCTGCTCCCCCAGCTACTACTGAAGCTGCCGCTGCCAAGATTGTCGAATCCTCCCCAAGCTCCGTCGCTCCTGTTGTAGAGAGCACACCGGTTTCCTCTGCCACCGATGCTCTTACCCCATCTGCCGTAGTTGCACACAATGATGCCCGTGCTAGCCATCAAGCTAGCACCATGTCCTGGAATCAAACTCTCGCTGACTATGCCGCCCAAGAGGGTAGCTGCGCCACTTTCGCACATGACTTGTGAGTTTTCTTCATATCTCTTCTATACCATAATGCCATGCTAACATGAAATAGGACCGCTGGTGGTGGTGGATACGGACAAAACATTGCTGTTGCCGGAAACTCCAACTCTGCTGCTTACACCACCGAAGGTGCTCTCGCCGATGCCATCAAGGAATGGTACGCTGAGGAATCCCTTTACGGTTCCTTGTACGGTGTTGCCAACCCATCTGAGTCCGTTGGTGATTTCTTGCATTTCACCCAAATGGTTTGGCAAGGATCCCACCAAGTCGGATGTGCCGTTAAGACTTGCGGAACCGACAACACCATCTACCCAGGCATGTACGTCTGGTACAGCGTCTGCAACTACTATCCAGCTGGAAATGTCATTGGTGAATTCGACATCAACGTCCTCAATTAAATGATATCATGCCCGATTGCACATAAAGGAGTTATTGGCGTTTAAGCTCTGGAGCTTAACTTACCTTTCATGTATGAACTTCTATTGAGAGGAGGTTTTGTTTCCGAGCGCTGGGCCGCGACTCATACCTTCGATACGCAGCTGATGACATTATAAAAAATGGATAGATTTGGATGGAACTTGCGACTTCCTAGGGTGTTTGACGACATTCTTGAACTTATGCGATGCGCCTTTTAGATACCCCTCGAATAGCTTGGGTCCCTAACTGCTTTTTGTTATTTCGCACGTATTGGCATTCTGTCCATTATTCAATTCTTGTACATAATTGAACATATAGGATCCTTGGGATGCCTTTTTCCAATAATTTTTCCCAATTCTTGTTTGCATTGTGATTGTAAATCTGATTGTGAACCGTTGTCCTTCTGAGTCGACTGAAGTGGGAGATTTGTCCTCTTGTTTGACAAACGAGAGAGGAGAAAAAGATCTTAGTTTATAAGTAACATCTCTAGGATGATTCGCCTATACCTCTGCTGGGTTCTAGGCCATGGATCGATTAGGTCCGGAGTGATCTACGATGATGTGACGATATGTCGGTAGGCATGATTGAAGTGAGGTGTGATTGAGTGTGTTGGGATGAAGAAAGCTTGGCAAAATTGAGAGTCAGTCAGTATGTACTATCCGAAGCGGGTATCAATTCTTCGGCAGCTATGATAAAATGGTCCGTGCCTAATCTGAGTGATGGAATTATTGGTGATATGGCGATAAGGCGATACGCCTAGAAATGTCTCGAACTTTTTCTCTAGGTAATTACACAATACATAAAGTCAACTTTTTTAAAGTCGAGTGCTGCTTGTTTTTGGGATATTCTATTTGATTTCAGTATCTCTAAAGTGTGAGAGATATTTCTGATTGTTTATCACCACTTATTCGACCCGTATCGTCCTTCAGTAGCGGAACTATTAGGTATTATTAAGTGCGAAATACGAGGCAACCGTGAGGTAACCTTGAGAATCAACTCGATCACACAACCCAACTCTCCATCTCTCCCACGAGGATTTCACCTTGCATTGCGTATAAAACTCGCGACTCACTTCAAGACCATCAGACCTCAAGCCTTTGATTTCAAGGATACATAGTTGACTTCATAAACGATGGCTGCAAATCTGCGTGGAGTGGGGGAGGGGCAAGGCATAGGACAAGCTTTGAAGAACATGCTAGGAAAGGCCACCACGGCGGTACCAGAAGAGAAGAACGATAAAGTGCAATTAGTTAACAGGGCCGGGGAAAGTAAGAGTCCATATGTTCGCGCACACTCTTCGAATCCTGTTGCATGGCAGCTTTGGGGAGATGAGGCTATTGACTTGGCGCGCCGAGAAAACAAGTTATTGTTCGTGAGTATTGGTTACAGTTCTTGTCATTGTAAGTATTCTGTTCCGCGATTCTCAGCAAGTGGGTGATCACAGACTTACAGGATGTATCAAGGGTGCCATATAATGGAGCGCGAGTCTTTCGAAAACGAAGAGGTCGCTGCGATATTAAACAGCTCATTCATACCTATCAAAATCGATCGCGAAGAACGTCCGGATATTGATCGCATTTATATGAACTTTGTGCAAGCCACAACGGGCTCTGGAGGATGGCCACTGAATGTCTTTCTTACACCGAGTTTGGAGCCAGTGTTCGGAGGAACATATTGGCCAGGACCAAGTAAGACGAAAGCCTTTGAAGACCAAGTCGACTTTTTAGGAATTTTAGACAAATTGAGTACAGTTTGGTCAGAACAAGAACGGAGATGCAGACAAGACTCGGCTCAAATTCTACAGCAGTTGAAGGACTTCGCAAATGAGGGAACATTGAGTAACAGGTTAGGAGATGCCGTGGACAATATTGATATTGAATTACTAGAAGAAGCCACCCAACATTTTGCGAAGAGCTTCGATAAGAAGAATGGAGGTTTCGGGTCGGCTCCAAAGTTCCCTACTCCTTCAAAACTCGCCTTTTTGCTCCGTTTGAGCCAATTTCCACAAGCTGTACTTGATATCGTTGGAATTCCCGATTGTGAAAATGCGAAAAATATTGCCATCACAACTCTCCGGAAGATGGCTCGTGGTGGGATTCATGATCATATTGGGAATGGATTTGCCAGGTATTCTGTCACCGCTGACTGGTCTCTCCCTCACTTTGAAAAAATGCTTTATGATAATGCACAGCTACTACATATCTACTTGGATGCTTTCCTTTTATCAAGAGATCCGGAGTTTCTAGGTGTTGCATACGATATTGCAGATTATTTAACAATCACCCTCTTTCATCCACAGGGAGGATTTTATTCTAGTGAAGATGCCGATAGCTATTACAAAGCTGGCGATACCGAGAAACGAGAAGGTGCCTATTATGTTTGGACGAAACGAGAATTTGAGAACATTCTTGGCACAGAACATGAGCCGATACTGTCAGCATTTTTCAATGTTACTAGTCATGGTAATGTAGCTCAAGAGAATGATCCACATGATGAATTCATGGATCAAAATGTGTTGGCTATTTCAAGTACTCCATCTGCATTAGCAAACCAGTTCGGTATGAAAGAGGCTGAAATTATAAAAGTTATCAAGGAAGGCAAAGCGAAACTAAGGAAACGTCGAGAAGCTGATCGAGTAAAGCCAGATATGGATGACAAAATTATCGTGAGCTGGAACGGTATTGCGATTGGTGCTCTAGCTAGAGCATCTGCAGTTATTAACGGTTTCGATCCAGTCAAGGCTCAAGACTACCTAGATGCGGCTCTTAAAACAGCAAAGTTTATCAAGGAAAACCTTTATGATGAAAAATCCAAGATTCTCTACCGGATTTGGCGTGAAGGAAGAGGTGACACCCAAGGATTTGCGGATGATTATGCATTTTTAATGGAAGGGCTTATCGATTTATATGAAGCTACTTTTGATGAAAAGTGGCTTCAATGGGCTGATGAACTTCAACGTAAGTCATTTCTTCCCCTCTTTTTAATATGTTACTAATTGTAATCAATAGAATCTCAAATAAACTTCTTCTATGACACAAATAAAGGTGGCTTCTTTTCAACCATCGCCTCGGCACCAAACGTGATCCTTCGTCTTAAAGAGGGCATGGATTCTGCTGAGCCCTCCACAAACGGCACATCTTCCTCGAATCTCTACCGCCTGTCTTCGATTTTGAATGATGAATCTTATGCAAAGAAGGCGAATGAGACAGTCAAGAGTTTTGAATCTGAAATGTTGCAGTATCCTTGGTTATTCCCTAGTTTCATGCCAGCAATTGTAGCTAGTCACTTGGGTGTAAAGAGTGTTGTGATTCATGAGGTAGCTGGTGATACCATAGCCGAGAAGCGAGTTCGAGAATTCCAGAAAGCGCCCAGAGGTGGATTGGAATCGCTTCTTCTGTTGGATTCATCCGAGAGGAATGGACAGTGGTTGATAGAGAGAAATTCTCTGTTGAAGGACACGGGGAAGAGCGAAAAGACGAAGATACTAATCTGCGAAAATGGGCTTTGTAAAGAAGAGGACGAGGTATTCTTTGTGGACTCGGGTGTAAAAATGGAAAGTCCGAACGATGGTGAAGGTTTCAAAATGGCTGGTTTGCAGGGATCATTACCGAACTTGGGAGGAGATGCAAATAAGACTTAAGGAGAGAATCAAAGTTCAGAGGGGCATTTGCGAGAGGTTGAGCGGCTAAGCCTACCGTCACGGGTGCAAAAAAGGAAAATTAGGTATACATACGCTCATTAGTACAGAGCGTTTCTCACAGTAAACGACTCTGTGTAGTTAGCCACACTTGGAATTCTTTTCATATGTAGTAGGGTGGAAAGAAGGAAAAATAGCGATCAAGGCGTTAATTTGGGTTTAGTGGAGGTTTATCAATGTTAAATCTTCATTAGGTTAGCGTGTATAAAATTATTATTTTCACTACTCAGTCACTCATCAATATCTTCTTTTAAATGAAAAGCTGTCATTATCATTGATATAGAGGTATCATCCATCCATCCACTTGAAAATTAAACCTTACACACACATATATATATATCACAGATCCTAGATATTATTAAATACTTTGAGCTGCTAGCTAGATAGAGTATAATATTATTAATTTATCTTTGAGATTACTTACAGATGTATAAACTTATAAACTTATAAACAAAATATATTCTAAAAAATACTTCTTATCTACCTACCTACCTAACCATCCATCCCAACCCCTCTGTCACGATTCACCATTAGGATTGATGGTGTTACGATGGTAGCAAACTGATTAATTAGGAGAGCTTAGGCCGTGTGCAAACACGATCAGATTTCATCGAATTAGTATGTGATCTTGGTCACCTGAAGATCGTATGCGCACGCACCATCAGAAATCGCGTGATAAGGAGTCTTGAGGAGCCAGAAAGCTCTTAGGGGCCCCCTTTATTGTTCAGTATATAGTCAGAGTAGTTTCATAGTTTAGGAGCTTCGTGCTCAACTTAGTTATCAATTAGTTTACCTACATTCTACTTGATCTAGTAACGACTTCACTTCCAAGTGAAGACTAGTGATAAAGCCTTAACCCACAACTACCAATCAGACGAAACCTCAGGCAGCCGCTGCCTCCGGTACAGTATCGTTACACCCTCAACTCTACTTCCTTATAAATTATCACCTACTTTCTCATTTATCAACTTTATATATTATATTTATATTTTTTTATTCTATACCATTCTATACTATCTTCTCTTCATTTATCTTTTTTTTATTTTATAAAGCATGAAGTCTTTAAATCTTAAATAGACTCTAATTTATAAATAAATGATATTTAGAATTTTTTTAAAAAAAGTTAACGTAACGTATGGGGAACTCGGACATATGGGGAACTCGGACACTTTTTGCCCATCGCCAACTTGAAACCCTAATAACTTTTATTATGTATACCCAATCACCTTTTACACCTGCTCAGATTGAAGAGAAGCTTCAACAGGCTATAGTTGCACTTCAATTAAAAGAATTTAAATCAATTAGAAAGGCTGCAGAGCATTTTGAAGTCCCTAAGTCCACTCTAGCCGATAGGCTGGCTGGGAAGAAAACACGTTCCCAAACCCACGAAATGGCTCAAATTCTTTCAAACGCAGAAGAAAATACTCTTGTACGATGGATTTTACGACTCACGATCACTGGATTCCCTGCTACACCTATGTTGGTGAAGGAAATGGCCGATGAAATTCGTCTTCGACACGTTCAGATCGCATCATCTCGAATTCCTACCTCGACAGAAATTCCACCTATAGGCCACGAATGGATCTATAGATTCCAAAAACGACATCCAGAACTTAAAACATGCTATTCACATCAATTAAAGTCTAATTAGGCTAAAGAGGCAACTCTGGAGAATATTCAGACTTGGTTTGATGCGTTTCGTATATATCTTATTGAACGAAAGTATGAATTAGATGATATATATAATATGGACGAAACCGGATTTGGAGTTGGAAGTATTCAAATTACATGTATTATAATCGATTCTACTCAGAAATCGAATTGGAAAGTTACAGCTGGCAAGCAAGAATGGATAACTGCATTTGAATATGTCAATGCAGCTGGAAAGGCTCTATCACCTATAATCATTTTCAAGGCTCAGAATACGAATTCTGCATGGATTCCAAAGGATACATCTCAAAGCTGGCAGTTCTCTACTAGTACGAATGGATGGACCTCAAATAATCATGGATTAGAATGGCTAAAAAGGGTTTTCGAACCAGAATCCAAGAAAGTGTTAGGTGACCGACCTCGACTTTTGATCATGGATGGCTATTCAAGTCATATTACAGGCAGCTTTATTGCTTTCTGTATAGAGAAGGATATTGATTTACTTATATTACCTTCTCATTGCTCCCACTTGCTTCAGCCACTTGATATTGCGGTGTATGGGCCAATGAAACGATATCATGCTTTGGGGGTCGATCGATATTCTCGAGTTGGTGTAAAGCGAATTCAAAGAGCTGAATGGGTAGAACTCTTTCAAAATATTAGAAAAAAAGCATTGAATTCTTCTAATATTAAAGCTGGTTGAAGAGGAGCTGGTTTAGTACCTTTTGCCCTACGAAAAGTACTCGATACATTATTATTTAACTCCTCCCAGCAATCTTCTACTCTACAAATGAGAACCCTTAATCAAGATCTAGACTTATCTGTACTCAGAAGTTCTCCTCCAGATGGGACAGAACTAATGCAAGCAAATCAGATCTTTAATACAGCTCTAGCAAGCAGTGGTTCTCCTGCATCACCAACTCGTCGATATGCTAAGAGAATGACTAGGCTTGTAGAATCTCAAAATGCTGAGATAGCCTTACTTCGGAAACAGCTCGCTGATGCTCAGGAAGTAATTGAGACTCGAAAAAAGAGAACTAAAGGCAAAAGAGTCAAATTACAAGGTCAATTTGTCTTTAGTACTAAGGAAATACTGAAAATAGTACATGAGGCGGAGGAAAAACCTAAGGAGAAAAAGCCACGAGGACGACCACGCAAGCGCCCAATTGAAGAATCAGAAGAAGAGATTGAAGAAGAAGAGCTAGAGAATAGTTCAAATGATTCAGAATTGGAATTGGAGGATTGTGTGGCTTGTAGAACAAGATC
Source organism: Sclerotinia sclerotiorum 1980 UF-70 (assembly GCF_000146945.2). Taxonomy (NCBI): domain Eukaryota; kingdom Fungi; phylum Ascomycota; class Leotiomycetes; order Helotiales; family Sclerotiniaceae; genus Sclerotinia; species Sclerotinia sclerotiorum. The sequence goes on from NW_001820832.1 coordinate 618,386, forward strand.
GCGTGTAGAATAATTGAAAAAGTGTCCGAGTTCCCCATATGTCCGAGTTCCCCATATGTCCGAGTTCCCCATATGTCCGAGTTCCCCATACATTACGTTATAAGATTTTTAATTTTTTTTTAGATTACTCCATGATCTATATATACTCTATATAAGAATTAAAGTTTTAATTTTAATTTTAGTTTTTGATTTATAACTTTTAACTTAGTTTTAAGCGATTGGAAAAATTCCGCTTCGCGAGGGGGAGTTGGATACGATGATGTGGGGTGTGGGGTTGTAGGATGGGGGAGGGAGATTGGTGATAGTTATTTTATATTTGTAAGACTAATAAAGAAGATGTGAGGGTAAGTAAGTCTTATATTTCTTAATATTCATAATCATAATCATAATACTAACACGACCCCGTCCGTATCTCTCCCACGCACTTTTAAAGCCCGATCCAAGTATCCAACGTTCACCAAATGACTGTGGTCCCAACCCAGTGCCAGGTCTATAAACTCAATATCACAATCCCTTTAACCTCGCTCCCTGAGTCCCAAAAAAAAAAGAAATTCCGTCAATACTCCAAAGCTATCTTTTGTTGTCCTAGATTGAGGTATCATCCGTGCCAACTCCTTGAAATTGATCGCGTACTATTCCTCCTTAGCCCCAATGCCCAGAAAAACGAGAGTGCCAGTTTTTAATATATATGTGCCCATTGATAGTTTTGCATCGGGTTACCGAATCCTAACATACGTGTTGATCGAGCGAGTCAGAAGAGGAAGACAAGGTTTCAGAATGGCTCTCAGAAGTAGATCGGGCCATCTTCTCTGTGCTGGCCGCACTATCCGCATCATCATTCTCTTTTCCCGTATCTTGCCTTTCCTCATCTGTAGGCCCCGCCTTCGCCGAGCCAATCCTGCAAAAAAGAATTAGGATACACAATGCAGTGCTCGCACAGGCGACTTCAAACCAAAACACTGCTTTATAACTATGTCGCAAACTCCCACCTTTCTTCAGCACCGAGCTTGCAATAATGTCCGAGATACCTAAGCATACGGCGATGGAAAGTTGCATGATGGAGTTGATCAGGGCGCCTGCCAAGACCCTGTTGAGACGATGACAGAGAAGTAGTGATGAAGATTGTTGTGACGTTAAATGTTATATCTATGCCGAGTGTTGCACAAGTCATTGCTGTAAATACCCCATGCCCAAAATGATGCATTTTTGGGAGCAAGTGCGAAGAGCAAAGGAGCAATGATCCAGCATATGCCAGAGAAGGTGATTAGAACTGTACCGGGAATCAAATGGAGTATGAAGCCGCCGAACGTGCCGATCAAACATCCCCCGATAGCGAGCGGGATAAACCAAGCAACAAGTTGAAGGCAAGAAGCGCCCATTATGTTGGTACAGTAGAATGTGGCATAGAGAAGAAAGACTCCGAGGCTTCCATAGGTGAAGAATAAGGCAACGAAGAGAGGTTTCATTCTTGGGACGGCAAATAGCGAATATGGTAGGAGAGGCTGACTCGCAACGTATCGTTCGACGTACATAGCAATTGCGAAGAGTACTATCCCAGACACGAATGGAATAATGATATAGGGTGTCTTGAACCCCTTCGGGGCATAGGCGCTCTCCGTCAAGGCAAAAACGAAAAGTATAAAACTAGTTGCCAAAAGCCCTGATCCAAGCCAGTCCATCTGAAGCCCATCCTGCCTATCATTTTCGGATGGAATGCAGATTGTCGCGGTGGCGACACTTATGAAGGACAAAATAGCCCCGATCCAGAAAAACCTAAGAACGAATTAATGAAAGTGGCTAGAACAATATTTGGCACATACCATGCCCACGTAGTATATTCGGCAGTCAACCCAGCGAAAAAGATACCAATGAAAAAGCCAGCAGCTCCACATGCACCATATATACCTTGAAGTGGTTAGATGCGTAATCGTCGTTTTTTTATGGTCACTCACTGAAAACAAGATTCTTTCTCGGTCCTGGTCGATATGTTCGGCCTAATAACATCATCCCTGATGGCATGAATGCAGCTGGACCGAGTCCCTGCAACGCTCGGCATATATCAAGCATATACTGATCTTTTGAAAACCCAGCGATTAACGACCAGAGTGTAAGCCACGAGAGACCAGCGATGTAAACAGGTCGTCCACCATATATATCCGCCAGTCTACCTAGTGGTAACATTACAGATGAGACCATCAGGGAATAAGCCGCCGCTGGCCATGTCGATGAAGATATTGGGATATTAAGATCTTTCATGAGATCTGGGACAACAACAGCAAATCCGCTAACAAAATACTCCTGTATATATGGCGTAAGAATAAAACGTTGTCTATATGCTTAAAATTGACATACCGAAAGAACTTGAGAAACGCAAGTAGAAAATCTAAGATATACCACACATCAGCATTTAACGGAGAATTTTGGGGCAAAAGAACGCATCGTTTTGTCGGGAAGTTTGGTTGTACGATTCCTTTGGAAGATTGAAACCATCTAAAGTATTTAAATCATCCGAAAGATTTGAAGTCATAACAGAAAGAAACCATTCTGATCAATAATATCGGACAAACGGGCAGAGCAATTCTAAAAGAACGGAAAGTTCTGACGTACACAAATCCAATTTCGACCCATACTGTCTTGAATTGAGGCGGTCTTTGGCGACCTAAGCGCTCAGTATCGGATTTCGCTAAGTTCAACATGAGAAACGTACAGACGTAGAGAAGTACGGAGAGACTACTCTACTTGTACTTTCATAGATGGTAGGAACGAGCATTTTACTGGGATTGAAAGACCAATCGGCGGTTAAAGCGCGAGCTCCTCAAGAATTAGCGGTACGTGGTCCACATATTACTAATATATCGTTCAAGCACCCCTCCATATTGTTCAGGACATTCCTACTCCGTACAGACAACCAAATGGCCGGGTACCTTTGTCTCCGTAAAATGGATGCTGCGCGTATGCCCACCACCGACCTACCTACCTACCAGGGAGACTTCCCCGATCCTTGCCAGCAGATGGTTCAAGAGACACATCCAATGATAGATTCGCACATGCTATTATGTGCTTAGATGGAGTACTCGGCCATTCTAGACTGGAAAGAAAGCAACTCTAAATGGCACTTTCAACCAACCAACCATACGGAGAGAGGTAAGAAAGAGGAGTGTTTGTTGTAAGAAATTGTTAGATGACCATGATTGGAAGAAGATGATTCTGCTAGAGAAGATAGGGCGGGAGTGGAGAATTTATCCGCGAATAAGCACTAAAGATTGAAAGGGGTTAGCCCAATAGTTGCCATTTTTGATCAACGCCAACAGCTGCACATAGCTGTAAAAGCAGCAAGTCGGTGGCAGAAAATGGGTCAAATCGCCCGTCGGCAAATTCATCATGTGAGATGAGTCAGCCAGTTAGCCAATTACCTCACCTCAAAACTTTGTCAACTTGTTAATTACTGAGTTGCAAGCCAAGTCATCAATCATAGCTTTGGGTACCTATTAAATATTCATCTACCGGTACTGTATAATATTTCCACCAACCCGTTCTTTCACCTCAACACAAACAATGGGGGAGAGGGTTTAGAATGAACAAAAAAAAACCCAAGGGCAAATATGGTTTGAAACCATAAAGACATCTCGAGCCTGCCTATTGCCAGATCAGCATTCTTTGAAGACCTCGTACCCAATTTAACACCACGTATGGAGCCTACCTAGTACTTGGCTTTTTCCGTGCTATCTCCGTATTTATGCAGAGTCCGTTTCATACTGAGTAGGAAAGAGCAAATCTACTTTTAGCCATGTCCTTTCCAGCCCGATGGCCAAGTGTGTACATCTTCATGGAGGATTCCGGAGTTGGGACGCAATAATTTGCTTTTCAAGGATACTGCAGTATCTGCCCTAGTAAACTTTTCACTCTCAACTTCCTGCTTTCAGCAGGGCAGATTACATTTTGGTTTTGTGTAGGGAGATGCCGAACAAGAATGTCTCGGTACTTGTGCCTATTAACCTCCGGGAAAATGCTTCCCTGCGCGTATTCTTCTTAAGTCTTTCTGTTGAATGGATGATTCGGCATCACATTGTCACATCGTTGTCCTTACCTTCGCCACGCCATCTGTCGAGCAGACTGTACCGGAGAAAAGCCATGGCACGGTAGTTGCTCTAGTAGGAGCGGTGAAGTTAAGGTCCCCAGGTCTAGTGTATTGCTTGGTTGGAGGATATATAATCAGCCGAGCGCTTCACTCGGTACTCGCATATTAAAAAAAAAACTGGTCGCTTCCACACCAGCACGAAGCAAGCGCGATGGGCAAGCTGCCTCAACCCTGACGGGTAAAAGAATGACACCTTCAGAAACTCTGTGCTGTTCTTATCTTGGCATTCGATTCACCAAACCTGCATCTACCTCTATCGTCTTCTAGCACTTAATCCCTCTGTTTTTGCTATAATTCTTCATCAAATTTCGTGCCACTTTAAAACTTATCTCAAAGAAAGTACAGTAAAAATCAGAATGCTGGAGGTTTGTCGCTAGATCACATGGCTTCTGGAAGCCTCCGTATTCTAACCCCAGGAACAAGACGCAAGAAACTCGGGTTGTATAGTTACTTCAAGCATGTAGGTCACAGGGGCTACGGTATAGCTGCACTTGAGCTTTAAAATATTGTGTACTGGGCTAATTTTACCCGTACAATATCTTTCTGAAATATCTACACATGAAAAATAGCAGGTGGCAATTTCGACCTCTTCTTTAGAACTTTTGCAACATCTAAAGTTATTTTCCTGTTGAAAAGCTGAGTTTGTCTTTGAGTCTCTTTTTGTAAGTTGTCGTATCTAGGTTGAAAAACACGGAGGTATATGGATATGGAAATTGTCACCTGCTATTTCTCCTCTACTCGGCTAGGCCTTGGTTTGTTATCGTTCCTGACCATCCGCGACATGATATTTATATCATCTCATCCTCCGCACTCGGATGCGAACTCAAATTTCACGTTAGGTAGTGTGAGCATAAACATCCCGTTACCGCTCATGCTGACCACAATTTTTCAGCGGCATGTAACCGTCTGCTCTTACTGAAGTATTCATCCGGTCAATTGTTTCTCAAGGTTTATTTCTCAAATATCTCTCTCTCTATATAAATCAAGGTAGCCAAAAGCAGAAATGAATGCCCGCATAGATAGATAGCTCATAGTTTCTCGGACGAAGTCTTCTCTCATTGAAGCTCCTCGCTCTGATTTCTAGATCACTTCGATAATATAAAGCTTTACAAAGCTCATAGGGCTGGAGAATTCTTTATCCCGAATCGATGGGGCGTATCATACTCAATCCAAAGTATCTCTTTCTTGGCTCTCCACAATTGGATAGTGGTTTAATTCATGTTTTGGGAGAAGGGCAAGCTTATGTTTGTTAGTTGACTGTAATAAACAATTTGGATAAAAGAGACCAAAGATACGGGACAAGGATTCGAAGTTTCCAACGCAAAGCATACTTAATCTAATCAACTATAACCTCCTTTACTGACGTTAGATCACGCCATCAAACTCTACGTATACAAATCCAAATCAATCTCATGATCCAACTCCTCCCCATCCACAACCCTTTCCACAACCTCATTTACAACCTCATTCGCAACCCCATCCACGACCCCGTCCCCAAGCCCGATTCCCACATTCCTCTTCACCCCCACAACCCCATCCAGGGCCCCATCCCCAAGCCCATCCGCAAGCCCAATTCCCACATTCTCCTTCACTTCCACAACCTGTTCCACTCTCATCAAAACATACCAAAACCCCTCTTTCATATGGTTCTCACACCTCCCATTACGACTCAAAATCATAACATCCTGTTTGCGATCCCCATTGCCATCTTCATCTAGTGCATACAGTGCCCCAGCTTTCCCCAATACATTTTCCTCGCTGCCCTCTACGAACGACCCTTCTGTCTCATTGCGTGGATCGAGACTCAGGAAAAACCGATGCATTTCTGTATATGTTGTTAAGTTCAGGTGGGAAAATCGGTAGTAGGTTGTGGATGGGGGGATAGATTCGAGAGGTGGAGGATGAAATTTGGTGGTTAGAGATTTCACGAGGAAACTGTAGAAGTTTTCGAGAGCAGAGGGGAAACTAGAGGGGAGGGGGAGTGGACGATGGCAGCAAAAATAGGGATCTGAAGGGGAAGGTATTTTGATGGTGGTTGAAGAGGGGGCGGCAGTGCTAGTGTTGGGTGGTGGAGATGGCTTTTTGTAGATGCCTGCTGTGGGTGGCACAGATGGCTTTTTGTAGGCGCCTGCTGCGGGTAGGTTGGGAGTTGAGCGAGGTGTCCCTTTCGGAGTTCCTTTGGGCGTGCTTTTCAGTGATCCTTTCTGGGTTTGTTGTTTAGAAAGTCCTTTTTGGAAGGGCTTTGTAACTTTGGCTGGTTTTATCGTTGCTTTGGTGGGTTTTGCTTCATCGATATCCATATCGGCGATATCTTCTTCGTCCTTACCGGGCTTGTACGCACCGTCCCAATCTCCTTTTTTCTGGCCCTGGCGTGGCATTTTTGGTAATATTTTGCTGCAGTTGTTGTGGATTTGAAAAACGGCGGAATCTCTCGAGAAGGTTAGAAAGAGTCGAAGAATTGAACGGGGGTTCTCTATTCTTTGTTACGCGGGACTTCACCCTGGACGCATTCGATGCTCTTTGTTTGTCGTTGGATAGTACTTGGGACTTCCACATTGGTCTTGAGTGCTGCTCTCTTTGTTTGATGAACTGCAGGAGAATAATGTTCATTGGATACCTTAAAGCCTTTCTCTTCCTTTATGCATGCGCAGAATTTAGTTCCTCATCACCAAATAAAGAAATACATTTCGGACATAGCCTCTTTCCGGTCTCTGAATTGATCGAGACGTTGGGTTTTGTAGGTAATACAATACTACGAATTTTCCACAGTAGCATTAGCGTATCCGAATGTACATCCCTTCAAACACAAACATGATACACAATATGCGATGGTCAAATCTTCTCCAGCCTAGCACTCAGGCTAGCAAGGGCGAGGATAATCCAACTAACAAATTACCGTCTGACACTGATGAGAGAGCCAAAAGTTGTGAACCCTCTCCCCCTGCATCGACTACCCCATCCGACACCGATGAGAAAGCCACAAGTCATGAAACCCCTCCTCCCACACCAACCCATTCACTAGACCCCTACCGGCGCTTTTCCATCACACTCCCTTTCCCACCCTTCTCTCCAAACACCAAACCCAAATCCTCCCCCGATTGCCTCACAGACGAAGCTCTCCTCGTCCTAACATCCCAACCACTCATCCACGGCGGAACCTGGAGCTCTCCTCGCAAGCCCAAATGCAAAAAACGAGCCAAAGAAAAAGTATACACAGGCACAGGGGAGACACCGCGACAAAAATCCCCGAGCGAACTAGCTCGTGAGAAACAATGGATTAGCAAGCGAAAAACGGCCCGGGGGGATCAGAGACGGGAAATAGAAGATACGACTATGAATCAGGTGAGGGGTAGAGATCGATGGACCAAGCCTGAGCCGGAAGATGGGTTGGATGTTGCGAATTGGTGTAGAGGGGTTTGGCATTGAGGAGCCTCTTGTTATGTGGTAGCAATATTTTCTCAAGATTCAAATTCAGAATCGAAACCTTTTCGACATGCGAACAGCTTTGACTTTTTTGAAATAGACGATTTGACAAGATAAATAGATTTGTTTTTGCCAATCAAATCCAAATATTGCATAGACCCCGTATGTGAGAATCACCCAAAAATCAAGAATTCCCAGTGTAGGACTGCTGTCTAAATTAGTAAAAGGACAGCTCATGAACAGCCAGGCGTGGAGTTGGGAAAATTTCAATCAAAATTATGAGACGTCAGTAACTATATGTATGACGAATTCTCTGTTGTCCAGGAAGAAACAGTTAGGATGGATGGAAGTAATGGATAAAATTGCTGGCCGAGAGTCAACATATTCAATTTTAGACAATTACATTCCTCTTCTGTGCCAAAAGCCATGTTCCTAGGATAACACCTTCCCCTTGAACTGTTCTCCTACTAATTGGTATGTCTAAGAAATTTTCAGTCGATACCAAAGAATGCATTATCAAATTGGCCATGCTCCATTTCGCTTATTTCTCCCCCTACATTTGCATCGTCATCACCACCGAAAAACAAATCGTCAAATACACTTTCTTCGGCCCCAACCATATTATCGAGATCTAGGTCCAGATCCATACTGTTATTGTTATTATTGCTATTGTTGCTGTTGTTGTTCGTACGACTGCCACCAGTCATGTTAAGGAGGTCGTCCTCCATATTTCCTTTGTCATTTGTTGTGGGGATGTTCGCGTTGTTAGAAGAAGCTTCATTAGAAGGTTGGAGATCGTTCATGTTGAAATCCTGCGGGTTGCTCCCAAATGTGGAGAGATCAAACTCTGTACTTTGTGCCTGGTTACTGTCCTGACTTTGAGTATTTGTGGTTGCATCCAACATTGTGAAACCCATGTTATCAAAATTAACAGCTGTAGAGTCTTCTTTCGCAGAAGTTTCAGGGATATCGAAGAGTGAATCGATCGAAGAATCTTGTCCGCCTACTGTGGCAGGTGCTGAAAGTGTGGTGTTTCTTCCCAGATCGGTAGCATGCGACTTATTGTCATTCGTACTTGGTGGAGACAAAATCATAGCCTCTTTCCTCTCTTCTTCGTGCACAATTTCTTTCGATGGGTCATTTTTGACCAGGTTTTCGTCCTCCGTCCGAATTGTTTGGAGAGGGGTGATTTCTCGAACCCTCTCTTCCTCCATTGCTACAGTCTGATAATCACATTTCGTATGCGGAGGTGATGCGGGCTGAGATGCGTCGGGTTCATTGATCAGTTGGATTGGAGGGTTCTCTGTCGCAACTCGTTTCGACCGTAACGCTTCTAAATCTCGTCCCAAGACCGATTTTGCTCGTACCTGTAGTCTCATGTTAAGACCATACGATTAGTGACTTGAGATAGCCCACTTACAATTTCAGCTTCAAGATCATCTAAAGCACGGTGAAAATTGTCGGTAATAGACGGAATGGTTGAGTGAAGTCTTATAGCGGAAATGGCCATTGTCTTCCCTCCTTCTAGGCCTGTTGCGCGAAGAGCTTTGCCAGTTTCTATAAGCTAAAAGAGGTGAGTCTATGTTTTGATCATTAAGGCCAATGAGACATACAACAGCATTGATTTGGATCTGCAGTATCTCGAGAGGAGTTTTGGGTTGTGGCACTTGAGCCATGATCAAAGTGATATTAGAAGGCAGGGTAGGGTTTGAAAGAATATGAGAACTGAAGTAAAAGGTAAAAAATATCAATCCTTCTATTCACATAAAAAGAAATAGATATGCTTGAAAAATGGTGAATGCTGTATAGACTTTTGGCTTTACAGGCATCTAATAGTTTCATCATAATACAGATGATAGTACACCGGGTAGTGTGGAAGTTCGGAGCTTGTAATGATTGTTCCGTTCATCCCCCGCTAAAAGTTACTTGACTAATCCTAGAATGCCAACCACCATCACTTAATACAGCACAACGACCAATCAGAACGCCAGAATTTGAAGATCTAAAGCTTTAAAGATCTTATTCTAATAACAATTATCAATTTAATAATCAAAAATAACAATTTCAAATGCAAAATCAACAAAATAGATTATATATTTAATATAATAAAATGTTACGAGGTTTGCCGTCTAGATCACGTGGAAGTGCTCTAGGCTCTCGAGGTGGTTTATAACTAGGCGTCAAGCAGGGACTTAAAGTAATGACAATAATGCAATTCGTAACTAATAGTAGAGTATACTAAATGATTGATCTTGAGCACGAAGCTCTACACAAAGGAAACCATCCTGATTATATAGACCTTCGTCCTTCATTGGATCTCTTGGATCCTGAGAGTTTATGGACCTTCGATTCGTATGGACCTACGATTTGTATCCCTGAATATGCAGGGTCCATCACGTGACTTGGATCAGACTATGTGTCCAAGCTTGCTAAGGATGGAGAGATCTCGTGAGGAAGTTGTCATACAATTTTGTATGTAAATTTCCTTGCTTTTCCATAGGGTCGAAGCTTATACGGACAGGTTGACTATTACCTTCGTAACACTATCCCCTTCTTAGCCTAGTGCTTGTCCCAAGCTCTTATAGTCACGTTTCCTGCTGTATTATGATTTTTCGGAAGATAACTTTTTCTTTTCTTCCATTATGCTACCTGTACGATCAAAGAAATATAAAGAACGAGTCGAACTTACTTTAATAATTGAATCTGAAGGGTTCGAAATGCCTTCATATACTTATTGTGAAAAACATTCAAGTCGTTGTATTGTTGCTAAGGAAAATTCCAATCGTTGTAGTGAATGCGCTCGTCGGGGCCAGCGATGTGATATATCGGGTCCTTCTTCCAGAGATATGACGAGCATTATTCAGGAGCAGGAGCGTTTGGATCGCGAGCGCGAAGAGACTTTGTCGAAATTGCTTCGTCTAGATAAGCAACAACGCTTCCTTCGTGGGCGGGCTTCTGAAATGATTCGTCGTGGTCTAAAAACAATGGATGAGTTGGATGATGCAGAGGAGAAGGAAAGATTGGATAAAGAGCGTATAGGGAAGGAGCAGTCAAATTCCGGGTTGTCAATGCTTGCTGAAGCTAGTTCTAATGTGTTGGATAACTCCGATCCTTCTTCTTTCCTGAGTCCTTCGGACCCCTTTTCCTTTCAGAATTCTTCGGGTCCTTTTTGGGGAGATCCGGATAGCGTTGGTGAAATGCCTCCAACTTCTCAGGGCAGCTGAGATCTTTCTTGAGCTTCCAAGTGTTTTCTGAATGTGGGTAATCCAACCATTTGATCAGATATTTGATCTTGCCTTTGACGTATTTACAATCTAGTATGGCTTCAACATCGTATATGATATCTGGATTGATTGGCTCGATTTCCGTTATTGGCGCATCAGGCGCTTTTGGTGATGCTGGTTCAAGCAAGGATATATGGAATACTGAGTGAATATTCATAGTGTATAGTAGTTTTAGTCTATAGTTATTGGGTTTCTTGAGACCAGAAAGAGCATCAGATTGAATTGATTGATTCTCTAGCTAAGCAGTTAAGCTGCGAGTATATATTCAAAAAAAAAAAAAAAATGAAGGAATAAGGTTAGGTATTCAGCCTTCGGAATTAAATTGCTTTGAAATCAAAATATTGAAAGCAAACAAACAGTATACCAAAAAGGAAAGAATGAATTAAAAGTTGAGTTTTGTTTGCTCCTTATATGCATCATGCAATATATATGCATATGCTGCCAAGATCCCAGGAGGTCAACAGGTTCGGAGACGCTCCAACTCGTATCGGTCTATAGCGTTCAGCCCTTCCTAATCTTGTAGCATTGCGTCAATTTCCTTTTGACATTCTTCACATTCGTAACTATCGTCTTCAATTGGATTTGAGGTGTATAATTGGGGTACAAAGGTAGCATTGAATTGACTTTTGCCGAACTTCTTGTGATAACCTCCTCCTGATGATCTCTTGCTTCGACAATCCCTGACCCGATAACCTGGTTTGCCACATTCGAAGCATAGCTTGTCCTTGCGTCTTCGTTCTACCTCTTCCTTAGGTAGTTTGTTCTTAAACATTGCATTCAACTGCATTAGTTCTCCATAAGATTGTCTGTTTTCTCGAGGTCTTCCTTCATTCTTGTAGTATTTACCACGATCTCGGTTTCTATGGATGTTGAAAGATCGGCGTTCCTTCTGATACTCGTAGAGTATCTCATCCGCCTTAATAGATTCCTCGATTAACTCGTTTAGGTCTTCCCAAATGCAATTGCGATCTAGTTCTAGCCTGACCTTAGGCTTGAGCCCTTTCCGGTAATGACTCATCGTCGCATTCTCTTTCCATCTAATAATACCTATATACCTCCTAAATTCCATAATATACTTAATTGCTAATCTTGTTTGCTTGAGACCATAGATCTTGGACTCAGCATCACATAATTCATTGATATTTCCGAATACTCGTTGTATCTCTTTCTTAAACCCTTCGAATCTCCCAAAGATGGCTTAAATTGAGTACATTCGTTTCTTAGGCTCATTTAAATTGATAAAGTAATCCTTAAAATATAATTGAATCCATTTAGCAGCTTCTTCTCTGAGGTAAAAGGCAGCCCAAACGCTTTTGTCGGCATCATGATTGAACTTATCCTGATTGAATTGGAAATAGATCTCAAGTTGGAATAAGAAGGTTTCTAGCTCTTATCGATTGCCTGTGAATTGGTCTGGTAGGGCGACTTTAAGAGTCTCGGTGACAGTAATCTCCTTGGGGTCTTCGATACCTCCCATAGCGATGTCTCCATCCTTGTCGATACTTTCGGGAGTGGCCTGGCTAATCGTAGCGGGGTTTTTAGGTTATGGTATCGTGGAAGACATGATGTCGTTACTTATCGAATCGGTACTTGAAGCAGTAATGGTGCTCAAAGTGTTACGAGGTTTGCCGTCTAGAGCACTTCCACGTGATCTAGACGGCAAACCTCGTAACATAAAATTATTCTTTTAAAATAAAACGTAAAAATCTAAACAAGAATATTGTAAAAACTCTATTAATTCGGTATAGGTCTACCTGTATCCAGTTCTAGTTTTTCTCGCTTCTATAATATGGTGTACTCAAGTATCTGAAGAAAACCCTACTTTGCTTACTATTCCTTTAATCATATACATTACTCAGCTCCCCTAGTTCTAAAGCGAGTTCACTGAGTTTTTACAGCACGAATGTGTGATACACTTTCTGGCCATATGAGTAGGCTTCGTCGCCGTTTTACACGGCCTCAGTAGACGCTGGAATTCGAATAATCTTAAAAGGGTTCACCTGAATGCCCTGACTAACTGAACGGTCTAACCTAATTAGATCACTGTCTTAATACATTCAGGGCTCAAAAACCTATACCGTCTAAGTCATTTGAAATACCATTCACATACCAAAACAATGCCTGACATGAAGTTGAAAAGGCAGATTGTGCAAAGTATGGAAAGATACCCTAATAATGTCAACCTTATAAGGCTTAGACTGGTGGGCATTCAGTTAATTCTTTCTGACTCTGATATGACACAAGCACGTGCACTAATAGCGCTTACCCTCAACCATCAAAAGAAACCCCCCCGATCTTGTTCCCCCCTCAATCACGGTCTTGAATATAATTTGATTTGACCTTGATCAACTGTATCCTTGACACTCTTCACCGTCTTTCATTGCTCACATACAATCTAACTCCTAGCTTCAAGGTGTTGCTAGTAAAGATGGTTTGTTCTACACAGTTCCTATTAGAACTACCTAGTTAATGGGATGAACATTCTATAATACACTTTTGGAAGCTTTTTCTTCATTGAGCTGTTCTTTCCAAAGATTCTGAAATTGTTTCAATATCTAGACGTCTTTCTATGATGTACTATTGCTCCTATGGAATCTAATTCCTAGCTTCAAGATATCTCTAGTAGAGATTGCTGTCCTACAAAGTTCCCATGAGAACTATCTAGTTAATGGATGAATATTCGATAGTACTTTTTCTGCATTGGGTGGCTGAGTAGAATGTTCGCAAGGATTCTGAAATTCTTTCAGTTCTTAGACATCTTTCTGTGATATAAAGACAAGTTTTTCCCCTAATTACCTTGAAAATAATCCTACACTACAGCAACACCTTCTTCAATACCACAACAAGTCATCATTGAAAAAACCCAGATCAACAAAATGGCCTCACCCATTGAAAAAGCCACACTTAGATGTTGGACTTGTGGGTTAAAATACACACGAACGCAGGAAACATGCAACCACTGCCACGGATGGACGGTTAATACCCATGAGTGTCATAATGGCGAAACGAGGATTCTTAGCTGGAACATTTTTCAAGTTACAAAAACCGATTCACGAGAAGATAAGGCCCCTAAACTCTGATTTATCGAACAAGCTCTTAGGAATAACCTACATACCGCTGTCCTTCCTGCCGAATCTCCGGGGGAACAATGAAAGCGGTCTATGTACATCGACCAGATGGCCATGTGAGACTATCGTTTACTAAGCCTGGCTGGGGCCAAATTCTTGCTAGTCCTAGGAAAGATAACGAGGTCAGCTTTGAGGACTGGTCCAGATTTGAAGCATTCGTAGGATTGCCGGAAACTACAAATGTATGTAAGTATTTTCCAGTATTGCGGTCTGCTTGGCACAAGCGCCGACTTGCGAAATAGTGCCGGTATCCTTTCTAAAGCCAGCATGTCTTAAGTAGGAAGTGTTGAACTAGATACATGTGGTGGTAGGTCGGATGAAATGGTTGCATTCGGGAGAGGAGGCTATTCACACGGGAATAGCTCACCTACCAGATTCATTTTTTTGCTAGATATTAGCTTCATTGTGGGGAAGAAAGGAAATGCTACACGCTCTTCACCAGTGCTTAATTGAGAATTTGTTATTTTTGATTGCTTGGTCTGTACTTTTACACAAATACGCAGGCCTTTCAGCTTAGCGATCGCTTTTTTTACGTGCTACTTTATGTGCTAAGTTACGGGAAGCATCTAGCAGTTTTGAAAGCAGGTTTGTGCTTCTGTCCAGAGACCCCTCGGTACAAAGGATTTTCATTTCAGGTATTTCAAACTAAATATTGAGATAAGCAGAAGATAGCTCAGCCAACTAACTATAAACTGATTTCCTTGAACCACCGCTGAAATTCCCTCTCATCTTTAGCGTGTTTGTGTTTGTTCCTATCTATTTCATCATCATCATCATCCGTATCCGTAAGCTCAGGGTCAAACACATCCAGATGCTCTTTCGGCCACCCAAAACTCCACTCAGAAAAGCTTTCTCTTATTTTATGGCATTCACAAAAATCCTTGCTACCATACCAATGATTTGCTCCATCCGTTAATCCATGCTTACTTTGAGTGTGGCTCCCTCCACCACTCCACACTTTTTGCACCTCATCAATGAGCTTCACCAGCGGCTCCCAGTCCTCCAGTGTGAATCCTGGGGGGAAACACTCCCAAAGTTCTGGATGTTTTTTTAAGGATAGTCCGTAAGACCTGTAAATTCCTGCCCACCAAGGCAAAAAATTAGCCGCTTCCCAATCAATTACTGCGCTGACCTTCCATTTTCTCTCTGCGTTGTCATTTGAAGCAAAGACATTCGAAAAATTCAAATCTCCATGGTTTAAAACATATGGTCCACCCCTTGGAAACTTTGCCTTAAGCTTAGCTATTTTTTCGTCCGCTTCTTTGACCCAAGTATCTCGCACTGCCGGATTCTTGAACCCACGCTGATTACACCGCCAACTATCTGACAAAAGAGATTTGCGCATCCCGGGAGTTAAGTTTTCCAGCCACTCTTCTTCAGTGCGTCCTGTCTTGATACAGCCATAACTCATGCAATTACCAATAACAGTATCAAGAGCTTCTGCACCACCTACTCTTTGCATGTAGGGACTAGTAACCTTCTCTATTTTTTTGAAAACTCCCTTAAAATCGAGCGTAAGCTCAGCGAGTTATTCATCGCAGAGACCGTCAGCAGCCTCCCCCATCTCTTTTCCTTTTGTCCGGGACATCACTGTAAAATTGAACTTTTCATCTTTTCCCCCAAACCTGTGCATTTCTACTAGAGGTACACCTGAATTCGTTTCTCGAAGAAACTTCTGTGTTGTATAGTCCGTTGTCATATTGAGACCAGGGATGTTTAATTCGTCCCTCAGCAGCCACTACCCATCCGGACCGCCAAGTTCCCAAATAGCATTATTATGTTTCAAATAGTAAAGCTTGATGCGTGAAGTATATCCCATGGCGGCATGTATATCAGTTAAGCCACAATTACGGCATAGTATGGTTTCTTTATCCCACGATGCGTAGTGTAAATCAGGAGTAAAAACTCCGTTAACCACAGTGCTATGAACGAGATGAATGAGATTTTTAGCATCTACTCCGGGGTGATCTATAATATGAGTAATTAACATCGAACCATTTATGTGCTGGACATTTACTTACAGGCAGATTCAAATTCTAACTTGTCACGAATAGCATCGCGACGTTTTTTTTGGGGAGTTACCGTGACCTCTTCCATTGTAGAGAGAGGCGTGTGAAGCGCGGCTGCACTTGATTTTATCCAAAATAAGTAGATTGAATTCTAGTATTGTGGATATGGCAGTCAAGAAGCAGAAAAATCGATTGTACCTTATAGACGATGAGTACAAAGGAGGAGGAAGACTTAGGAAACAGTTTTGGTACACATTGACGCATTCGTATTATCCTTTATTATATCACTCCTAAATGGTTGTTATTCAATTCCGAGAACAATGGAATATCCAGCTTAATTGCGCTTAAAAATTTGACAAAAAGCTTGAGAGTCGGTATGCATGTAGGATACAAAGGATTGCAATTGCATCTTTGAGATATCGATTGGATTCAGAGGAATTCGAAGTGGCAGCGGTTACTCGTATGCTACATACTACATACTGACAACAAAAGAGATAAGATCAGCTTTGTGAACATTCCTCGTGTCATTAAGATTCACTCTGCCTTGCTCTTTGTAGGTAGTAGCATATTTTAACCTTAGTGTTTTTAGTAATGACCCTGATTGGGATTCTAACGATTCTTTTACTAACTCACCGCCTGCAGTCTGCAATCTGCAAAGACGTTTAAAGGCAGCACGCACTTATTGAAGGCCGACATGCTTACACCTACCAATCAGAAGTGATCTCTAGCATGATATTGTAAGTAAAACTAGCGGGGTAATCAAATCATTCCCCTCGGACCTTCATGTCACGACTGAAAATTATGTCAAGCAATGCAAATCAATACAAGTGACATCTTGTTGTTGAACATGGCTTTGTTAGCAATTCATGAGCCAAAAGCTAGCTCCCGCTTGCTTTTAGGTACAAGTGAGGCACAGCATCATACCTCCCTGATAACTAACTCAAAAACACACATAGATAAAGTAGGAAAACGAGAAGTTTGAGGGAGCATGAGCACTATTATCGAATATCACTTCAGTCTGGATAAAAAGTGGCCGAGGCAATTCTGGGAGTATTGTTCAACCTAGGTAGTAGTTCTAGGTCCCCGATGCCCACACTTCGACAATTACTTCATGGCTAGAATACTTGGTTAAATACTTGGACCTGTTTCGTGAGAATGCCCCTCGATAACACAACTCTCATCTCTTTAGATTCCAGGTATTATATACCCCGTCATAATGAAAACGACAAAAGCTGTTGAGGGATGTAAAATGTTGATTGGACCCATCTTATGGGATTCGCAGTGCGGAGATAAGCTTTTGATTCACTGGTGATTCCATGTCTGTGTGGTTCTCACTGCTCCGCACGGAAGTTTAGCCTCAAGAAAGATGGGATGATCTGTCCACAAGACGTCGACTAATGCCTGATAGGGTACTACTGTCATATCAATTAAGTGCTCCGTATTTCGCCAATCGGCAGCCCTTGATATTCCTTCCCGTCGGTATAACATCTGCTTTTTTCCACAGTGGGTTTCTCGGTCCGCTCCAGCGGGAAGAATTTGAATAAAGCAATGACTCTGTTCCGTACTGTGTGACGGGGGTTTTCCGTGGGTTGGTGGTTTAAAGTAGGAGCTTCCTGTCTTGAGGCGGTGGCCAATAAGTATTAAGTAGATGGGTAGTAGGCGTCTAATAAATTAACAAATGATTCTGTGAGTTGACTTGAGGAAAAGGTATGGAAATAGAATGACTAGTCTGGGAAGATATATGAGAAGGGTGTTGATGCATATAAATAGAATGGATTGATAGGTTTTTGAACAGGTTGCAATTGTTGAATTCATTGGTGATCCGTATCTTGCAGCTGGCGGCTCATAAAAGTCTCCAAACTTTTTATATCTCGAAATAGGTATTTATATGACCAGTATATGGTATGTTAATCGGTGGGTCTCAAACCATCGATGGAGTAAAACAAAATGTACCTTCTTCGACAGAACTTTGGTAGAACTCGAAGCTAATAAACGTTGAGCAATATCCATCCAATAGACAGATATCTTCCACCACCGTACAGTCCTTGAAGGCGAATCTATCAAATCAAGTTGTTCAACAGAATTTATCCAAAGGAGTTCAGATGAATTTGGAAGGAAGGAATCTCTCATGGGCGAAAAAAGTCGAATGAAAATTAGCACTCAATCACATCATCAGTATATATCCTCCATATTTTGAGATGAGAATATTATTAGCGAGTCACTTCTAAATATAGGAATACTTATAAGATAAGTAGTAGATAGGTGCCTAATCATGGTAAATGTTATATGGTTTGAACAATGACAAAAACGACTCGAATATTCAGACCGCGAAGAGTGAATTATCATATAATTACCAACTGTCCATATATGGCTATTAAAATATATTATATACCTTAGGTCTAAGGTATTCTTTTTGGCTTACGGACTCTACCTGCCTACCTACCTACCTACTACCTAAATAGCCTTGTCCATTAGCGTGGAAGCTAACAGAAAGCAGGCAGAGCTACCCTTTTTATCAGACCCTCCCTCATTCAAACTTGCAGCAAAGTAATTTGCGCCGAACATCTTCTACTTTATCCCCCAGCTTCTCTTACGTTCACCATCTTTTTTTTCTATTGTGTGCAAGAAAATCATTTGCAGCGTCGTCGTCTCTTTTCCTCTCTCCTTTTCAATCTACTGTCGATACAGGCGTTTGGATTTTCGAGTGGTCTCTGTCTCCTCTCTATCCTTCTCGTCTTTTATTCGTCGTGATTGAATAATTTCTTCCATATTCATACCTCTACGTTGTCATCGTCTCCGTCTCATCCTCTTTATTTCTCACTCGGTCTTCTGAGATTTTGTCGCAGAGAACCCCTCCTTCATCGATCTCATCTCTTACTACTCTGCTACTTCTGCATCATATCAAGCTTCATTTTGAACCTTCTCTGTTCATCTTGAATTACCACAATCAATAATTTATTCACACAACAAGTGTATAAATTTAAGTTGTTGCTATTTAACTTTCATCGATCTATTTCGCAAGTCGTTTATCGAATTTTCGAGTCTCACGCGCTTCTTATCGTTCGAGTTACACAAGAACGCAAATCAGCGCACCTTCACAACTCAGCTTTTTTCGTTCCTTGTCATCGATCGCTTTACGATCCTATCCGCACAATTTTCTACTTTCGATTTCCCTCTATCTACTTCCTCTGCGCAAGTATTCAAAGCAACCACAGATAAGATATCATCCTTGACCAAATTTTACAATGGCAGACAACGGTCCACCAAGCAGCGCCCAGCTCCCACCACCACCGCAGACTTCTGCTGGTGCGCCAGGCTATGAAAATGGTCACAATAGCCAGGGCAACCCCTCGCATATGCCACCGCCACCACTTCCTCCAGTGATTATCCCGCAGAACACGAATCCAATCCCAACTGCCATTACCTCTCCTATGGGTGAAAATGGTGGGGTAATGTCGCCAGATAGCGCTGGTGGATTCGTTCGCCGAGCTGCACCGGAACCAAACAAGCGCGCATTATATGTTGGAGGTCTTGACCCAAGAGTCACTGAAGAGGTGCTCCGTCAGATTTTTGAGACCACTGGACATGTTCAAAATGTTAAAATCATTCCTGACAAGAATGTAGGTGCTGTCAGTATCTATCTACTATCTCCATAAATTCCCAAGTTTCGAGCTTTCAAGGCCTGCGAAATCTTCAATATTGTTTAACAGTTCAACCCTTTCTTTTACATACACCTACATCCGTATAACTTGATGCTAATCAAGTCTCAGTCAAAGGGATTTAATTATGGTTTTGTCGAATATGATGATCCTGGAGCAGCTGAGAGAGCTATGCAGACCTTGAATGGAAGACGTGTTCATCAGGCCGTGAGTGTTGATTTTCTCCATCCTTCCAAGCAGCAAATCTGACTTTGTACAGGAAATTCGAGTGAACTGGGCCTACCAGTCGAACACTTCAAACAAGGAAGATACATCGAACCACTTTCACATCTTTGTTGGAGACCTCTCAAACGAGGTGAACGACGAAGTTCTACTACAGGCGTTCTCTGCCTTTGGTTCCGTTTCCGAGGCACGTGTTATGTGGGATATGAAGACAGGAAGGTCCAGAGGCTACGGCTTTGCTGCTTTCCGTGAACGTCAGGATGCCGAGAAGGCATTAAGCTCTATGGACGGTGAGTGGCTGGGCTCCCGAGCTATTCGTTGTAACTGGGCAAACCAAAAGGGCCAGCCTTCTATCTCGCAGCAACAAGCTATGTCTGCCATGGGCATGACTCCTACCACTCCTTTTGGTCATCACCACTTTCCAACCCATGGTGTTCAGAGTTACGATATGATTGTTCAGCAAACTCCTCAATGGCAAACCACTTGCTACGTCGGAAACTTGACACCATACACAACACAACAAGACCTTGTTCCCTTGTTCCAGAATTTTGGATATGTTGTGGAAACTCGTTTTCAGGCTGATCGTGGCTTTGCATTTGTAAAGATGGATTCTCATGAAAATGCTGCACTTGCCATTTGCCAGTTGAGTGGATACAATGTCAACGGCCGTCCTCTCAAGTGTAGTGTAAGTTTTGCTTATTTCTTCATATCTAATTCTATGCTAATAATTCTCTAGTGGGGCAAAGACAAAGCACCTACTTCGGCAGGATTCGACGGCTCTCAGCAGAGCTACAGCCCTCAGGCCGGACCAACTCCGGGTGGGTTCCCAGGTACACCCAACGCTTATTTCCCACAATATGGTGGAATGCCTCCGCAAGCTGGACCGCAATCAGCTGGACCCATGGCTAGCCAACAGTCTCCAGGCCAGTTCGCTGGTCAACAAGGGGGATATGGTGGTCCTCCGGCTCAATCCGCCGCGCAATATGGCAATCAACCCATGGGTTATGGTGGCCCTGCCAGTGCTGGAGGATATGGTCGAGGTGCGCAACCAACCCCAGCCGCGCAATGGAGTGCTCCCACTGCACAAAGTTACGGTAACGGCTTTGGTGGATATCAGGGCTAAGCTCTATACGGCAGCACGCATTTATGACCTCTTTTGGAGCAACTATTTTCAGGTGTATTTTGCTTTGTCAAGTTCTTACGGTCTTATGGGGATCAGGGATATTAAGTTTTGGTGGCATAATCTCATTTCCGCATCTGTGCCTTGGTCTTTTGCTTGACGGCTAGGCCGAGCAGCATTGAAGTTGCATAGGGTGCTCTATTTCAAGATAATTTTCTTTCGATCCGTAGTTTCCTATGTTCCTCAGTGTTGGAAAGGTGATTGTCACGTCTATCAAAAAGTTCTTTCCTTCTCTTCTAGGTTATCATTGCCTTGGTTTTATTTTTCTGCATTTGATTTGTGGTCTCTCGTTCTTCGCCTTTTGTCCTCATGAGTCCACGAATCTACTTTAGCGACTACCCCGTTTATATTGTGCCATGTCACTTCTTTTGGTCAACGTTGTCATTATCGAAGTGGCCGGCAGTCACATAAATTATGTTATGCAGAAGATTGCAATGAAAATGATAGGATAGTCTTAAGATTTTTCTGCAAAATCGGAGGAATTGGTCGGCCAGGTAAGAGGCCAAAATGGGAGGAGGGAACTGTAGGGTTAGAAACATTCACAGCAACCCATGAAAGTTAAATGGCTGGTGCTGTCAGCAGAAGTCAGCAATGAATACTACATATCCTCTCTACTCAAGCTTATGATGGTGAAGTACGGAAAGGTGCTATGTGATCCTATAAATTAATTAATAAATTGATGGGAACTTTCCATTGTTGGAATAGCCTACAGGTAACAACTAAAAAGAGACGAGACACAATATCTGTCTAATAAAGTTGAGATATAGCAAACTTAATTCGAATATGTTGGATAGGAAACTTCCATGTTGGATAGATAGTCTAATAAGAGAGTGGTCTCGGGCTAATAATAGGGAGGCTGTAGTTGTGAAGATGCGTTTATACTCCGTACGGCAATTTCCCCACATAAATTCCTCACATCAATGTGGGGTAAGGTTAGCATAAATTAATCGATTTGATACGACGCGAAACGCGAAACCCCGTGACGCGAGGCAAAATAGCAAAACAATTTTAGCATTGTACCCAATCGGACTATCACTCACCCGTATTTATTAATCTCTTTGACAATAGACAGCAAGAGGTGCAGGTGAGTTCAAGCAAGCGCCTTCTAATAGTTTGCACTTTCCTCAAACGATTTTATGCCATTTGGCTGCACCACTTCTCCAGCACTTTCTTCACTCATCAGAGGTCGTCTTGCGCAACGCTGGAGAGCGCATCCTCGTTTCACATTTCGCATCACCAATGTACCAACTCGAAGTGTTCTATACTCGTCTATCGCACACGCGATGTTAGGACGTGCTGTTAAAGCTAAAGCTACGGAGGCCCAATCTCTGCATCCGAAAAACGACGCAAAGAAGGCAGCAATTACGCAACAAAATATGACACGAAATGGGAATATTCAAGAGTCATTAAAGCCAAAACCTTCGCAGGCAATCGGCGGATATGTACAACCATTGAGACCAGCCTCAGTAAATGAGAAGATGTTGCCAAAGAAAAGTCAATCGACAATTGCATCAAGTGCCGTCAGCTCCCATTTGAGTTCGTTATTCAGCAGGGATGGTGCGTTCCAAGATACACCAAATAGTAGCTTTGCCGTGGAATTCAATGAGGACGATTGGAGCGATGACGATAATATAGATTTCGATATCAGTTACACTTTGCCTACACAAAGTTTATCTACCAATGCCTCCATGCCAGCGCCCCCGAAACCTACTCTTACAACAATACCGTCGTCCCCATTTGCGGAAAGAGTAAAATCACAGCGAGCCCCGAGCAGTAGCGCGCATACCTGGTCGTCTTCACCACCTTCGCATAAAGAGACGCCGCCTGGAGCTAAAAAGCGGAGGGAGCGTGAGCATGAGCAATCGGCGGTACAGTCTCTCATAATCATAGAAGATGATGAGGCACCAAAACCAAAGCGACGAACATTACCATGGATACAGAAACAGTCGGAACAAGATGAGGTATCGCATAGACAAGAACAAGCAGATGAATTAAGCTCTCAAACGTCTGGCACATCTGCTCCAGCTGTTTGTTTCAAATGCAGACAGACAGGGCATTACAGCAAGCAATGTCCGAACAGCCGCAAGGGAAAGCCAAGTGAATGGGATCTCGATCAGCATGATTGTACTTCGGTGAATCAAGACAAGAAACAACCTTGGGACAACACTGAAAGACAGGTTGCGGAGAATAAGAAGTTAGTCAAGGAAAGGCGAAAGAAAACAGTTGACCTGGCTGAAAAGGCGGCCGCCGAGGCACATGTTCGCACTAAGACTGCTAAATTAGCTCCGATACACCTGACTGACGAGCAAACTCGGGTCAAGAGTTTGGTTGTGGATCACGGTAAAAGTGTCTTCTTTACTGGTTCTGCCGGTACTGGAAAATCTGTTCTGATGAGATCAATTATTGCTGCTTTGAAAAAGAAGTACGTTCGCGAGGGTGACCGAGTTGCTGTCACGGCTTCAACAGGTTTAGCTGCCTGCAACATCGGTGGCGTGACTCTGCACAGCTTTGGAGGCATTGGGCTTGGTAAAGAAGATGTGCCTTCACTCATAAGAAAGATAAAAAAAAACAACAAAGCCAAGCTTCGGTGGACGAGAACCAAGGTTTTGGTCATTGATGAGATTTCCATGGTTGATGGCGATTTGTTCGATAAGTTAGAAGAAATCGCGAGGGGAATGCGTAACAATGGACGACCATTTGGAGGTATACAACTTGTGATCACTGGAGACTTTTTCCAATTGCCCCCTGTTCCAGATTACAATCAAAAGAGTCGAGGTGTCAAATTTGCATTCGACGCTGCTACTTGGGGAACGGCAATCCATCATACAATTGGTCTAACAGAAGTTTTTCGTCAGAAGGATCCTGGTAAGGTGGAGAAATCATATCATGCCGAAGCAAGCTAACACTGCATAGTATTCGCAAACATGCTAAACGAGATGCGGCTAGGAAAAGTCTCCCAAGACACTATAAAAGCTTTTGCAGGAATGAAACGCGCCATAAATTATGAAGACGACTTGACTGCTACAGAATTGTGCGTTTATTACAATACTAGCGCTCTTCATCACTGACTGGTCTTTAGGTTTCCAACTCGGAACGAGGTCGAGAACTCAAATACCTTCAGATTGAGAAGTCTGCACGGCAAGTCATATAGATATGATGCTGCTGACTCGGGTTCAATCACTGACGAAGGGATGAGAGAGAAACTTCTTTCAAATATGATGGCTCCAAAATCCATCGAACTTAAGAAGGGAGCTCAAGTCATGTTGATCAAAAATATGGATGATGGACTAGTAAACGGATCACTTGGGAAAGTTGTCGCTTTCATGAGTGAAAAGTCGTTCGAGATCTATGATTCGAACCCAGATATACTCAATGAAAAAGAATTTTCCGATGCTGAGGAGGAACACAACCGTCAATCAGACCTCGCGAGGTTTAAACAGACCAATAAAGAGTTACCTATCACCGGAATCTCCAACAATGGCAGGCTGTTCCCGCTGGTGCGGTTTTCCATCCCAGACGGAACTGTCAGAGACCTTCTTGTTCAGCCAGAGGAATGGAAGATTGAGCTACCAAACGGAGAGATACAGGCACAACGCACCCAGCTACCTCTTATTCTTGCCTGGGCACTCTCTATTCACAAAGCACAAGGGCAAACCCTTGAGCGTGTTAAGATTGACTTGAAGAGAGTATTTGAGAATGGTCAAGCCTATGTTGCTCTGAGTCGAGCAACAAGCCAAGCTGGCTTGGAAGTTCAGAACTTCGATCCGAAGAAAGTCATGGCTCACCCGAGGGTTGCTGAATTTTACAACAGCTTATATAGCGTTAACAGAGCTCTGGCGCACCCCAAAGTTGCGAGGGCTGATCCACCAAAGATAGCAACGAAACCCATCAAGCCATTGAGAGACGATCCTTCTGTTGATGAGGACGAGGGAGAGATGGCACGCAATTTCGGTTGAAATAGCGGGCGTCTCAAAGAGTCATGACAACAGTTATTCCGGGTGTTTACAGGAGTCTCTAGGAGTCGCTTAGATTTTGCTCAATTGGTTTGTGAAGGTTATATGGTCGATCTACAATCATGCACTGGGATCGCAAACGCGGGAATTGTTTGAGCGGCGCCATTGTTTAGCATGGGATTAAAAGACGAGTATGAGTAATGCCCTCCCTCTTCATATGTATAAAATTTACTCACGAATAAATAACGAGGACTTCTTGTTAAAATATTGACCAAATGAACACTGTCTCCTGCTTGTGCAATACTTCTTTCTGCTCCTACCTCTGAGGATCTTAACGGACAGTTGATGCAGTAATGCTCAATGTTGTTTGATGTCAGTCGATGCCCTCTTATTGGTTTACTACCTGCTACTTGCATAAGACATCTAATTCCAAGAACCGATAATCTGTTTATTGTCAATCATGCTTCATGCTTTAAAACAAATTTGGAGATCATATGCATGAGATACTCGAGTATTGGCTTGACTTTGTCTTGGGATTTGCACCGGATCTTCCAAAGCTTAAGCAAATTCACCCCGCCATACCCTATCGATAAGGCGGCGGGGATAATGTTTTGAAGCGGCGATCACCGATTAAGCTAGAACTAGCTCAAAAATCCCGATATACTTTTTTGTCTCACCTCGCTATCACCTACCCTTGTAAGCTCCCAACCATCAGAAAAGAAAAATCAACACACCTAGTTGTCAACTTTGTCAGTTTTGGTTTCTCGAGAGACGCTCCTCCTATTACCTATTTCCAATCACTGTTCTGCCTATAGCTCTCTTCTCTCTATTGATTGAAAGTTCTTGACACGATCCTACACGCTTACACCACCCTCCATCTCTCACTGCATATCGCGAAGCTTTCTCTCGGCCAGTGGTGAACAACCAAAAACGGAACCTAACATGTCGAACCAATTCATTGGGCTCACTATGCTGGTGACCCTGAGTTCTCCACCTGGTGCGCAGTTGCGAGGCATTGTCAGTAGCATTGAACCTGGTAAAAGCCTGACTTTACGAGAAGGTTGGTGCTCACGTAACGTTGGCAAACACATCCGTTACTTCCGCTAATACGAAGCGTTCTTCACAGTTACCTGTCCATCTAATGGTAAATACGTCCCGGAGTTTACAATTAATGCTGCGGAAATTACAGAATTGATTGAGGCTCGGAATGAAAATGTTAAGCCGCCTCCCTCGGTTATACAACAGAAGCCAGCGGTTGTACCTGCATCGGCAGCAAAAAAATTCGAAGACCCGGCGATTTTGAGCATGGGAAGGAGACCTGTATCGGACACTCCTCTTGCAGCATCGGTTCAGTCGCAGTCTCAATGGAAGAGTACAATGATGGAACGCGGTGATTCGGCGCGAACTGCTGTGAGTCGTGAGGACAGGCGCAAAGAACAGAATACCTCATCTACCTTACCCGACAGTATGACGAGCTTGGAAGTTCACGATCTGGAGGAGCGTGAAGAGGCAGAGATCCTGGAAGAACTCGACACAGAACTAGCCGATTTGTCAGTGGAACCAGCTTTAGCCAAATCAGGACGACGAACTCGTAAGCGAAACAATCGAGGCAAAAAGCCTGTAGAACGTGCTTTCCAAGAGCCAAATGTTGACCCGGCTAAAGAGACGACCCGATCAAAAGGTTGGAGACAAACCCCGTTGCTAGAACCGGTTACTTCATTTCAGCCATTTGCGACCTTGAAAAAGTCTCAGAGAAGGGGCAACAGGAATATGGAAGAGAGTGGATGGGCTACCGAAGAAGCAACCGATGTGCAAGAGATGGGAGATTTTGATTTTGTTAGTAGTTTAGCAAAATCCGACAGAGAGACTGTGTTTCAACCAAATCCAGGCAGAGGATGGTATAGCAGAGTCAGATCGTCTGGTTGGACACAATCGCTTACCGAAAGCAAAGCCAGGAACGTATGGAGGAAAGAACCTTCATCCCAGTGAGAACGTCCTTGATACACCAAATGGTGCCACAAAGGCTTCAGAAACTTGGAAGAG
Source organism: Sclerotinia sclerotiorum 1980 UF-70 (assembly GCF_000146945.2). NCBI lineage: Eukaryota > Fungi > Ascomycota > Leotiomycetes > Helotiales > Sclerotiniaceae > Sclerotinia > Sclerotinia sclerotiorum. The sequence continues at coordinate 645,425 of NW_001820832.1, forward strand.
TGACGCGGATGACACAGATATTCAAGAAAAAAGCAGTCAAAGAGGTTCTGGAAGTGGTAGAAACTCCCGTACACGAAGACCTGAGAGTAAATTAGGTAACCACCACAGACCGATCTCACGGAAAGGAAGTACTGTCCCAGGCTCCCAGCCGTCACGAAATATCTCTGTCGGACCATCAAAACCTATGTTCTATCTTCTTCCGTCTGATCGTCGATGTGAACCTATATCAGCGCTTCAAATGCTTAATTTGGAAAATATCGCAGATACTGAACTTGGACTTACTGAGGATATGATGACTGAGAATGCAGGTCGTGGTATTGCTGAAGTCGGATTGTCGGCTGTGAACATTGAAGGTCGTGCTTTAACCCAAGGCAAGAAATCCACCGTTCCCACGGTCATAGTCTTTGCGGGCAATAATAAAAGTGGTCTTCGAGCTGTTGCAGCAGGTCGACATCTTCGAAACCACGGTCTCAACGTTGTAGTTTGTGTCCTTGGTCTTGAGCGTGATTCCGAACTCTTGGTTGGACTACGTCGCCAGATAAAGGTTTTCCGCGGTTTCGGCGGTAAGGTTTGCACCAAAGCCGAACTTCTCGATTTCGTCAAAACTTCGAGTGTGCCTATTGATCTGATAATAGATGGCCTTCTCGGTCTCACAATGTCTTTCGAAGAGCTCCGAACTGGTGATCAAGCTACAGCCTATGAACTTATTGAATGGGCAAATAGAAATAAAGCGCCAGTTCTCGCCATTGATGTCCCTACTGGTATTGATCCCACGAGCGGCAAGGTTAGCGTCATTGATGGGCGAAAATTGTACATCTACGCGAGATATGTTGTTGCAATGGGAGCACCTAAGAAAGGTTTATTAGAAGCGATGATTATGGGCGAGGGGGTTGGTAATGAGGAGAAATTGGGATTAGGGATTACGAGCTTGAATGCGAAGGCGAGTGGGGAGTGGCAACTTTCCGTTGCGGACGTTGGGCTAGGTATGGCGGTTTGGAAAAAAGCCGGAACGAGAGTTAGGAGGGGAGTGGAGTTTGAGGGGAGCTGGGTATTAGGAATGAGGTTTCAGAGCGGGGTGGGACTTGCTTAGATTCTGACTTGATTGCAGATTTTTCTTTCATTTCTTGATGGGATTGTATGTTATGGGTTCAAAAGCGTGGATTTTGGAACGGGAAGTTGAAATTAATAAATAGCATAGCATAGCATAGCATGGCGTTTTGATTGTTGCATATTTTTTGGTATTGCTAGCTTCTTGGCTGGGTATGCTGGGTATTATGGCTGGCTGGCTTGATAAGGATGGGAATGAATTGAAACGAAACGAAATGGAATGAAATGATGTGGTAGCGATGCGATGCCTTGCTTGTCTAGAGACGGAAAAGTAACATTGTGAAAGGGGAGAAACATGGAAGAAATGTTCGATATTATTATCGATGACAATGAAATAAAGCTTTTTTACCTTACATTACCTACATTTCTTTACTTTACTTCACTGCACTTTGCGCAGTGATTGGATCCTCTGTGTTTTGCGAATTGCAGAACCAATGCTGTTTGCCCTGCCCCATTGGGGCTGCCAAATAAGTGACTACATCCGCTGAAAAGTAACATCGGAAAGAAGGAGAGGATGGGGGTGCAAGCAGGTTTGTACTTGTGTATATATGTTGAACTTGCATTGTGGGTTTGGAGATGGTTATCCTTATTTGTGCAGTTTGGTTGGCGATGGTAAATTTGTTGGAATGTTAAGTGGCGGAGTGAAATAGATAGAATATATTCGTCAATGCTGAATATATATCAATCAATGACATATATTGATGTATTGTGTATGTATGATAATCTTGATTCATAACATATTTGAGAAATCATCAGTTTTGAGACATTAACTCGAGAGTAACTCCAGGACTTCGTGACTCTAGATATAATAAATCGAGCCCCCAAACTCCAATCCCAGGTCCATTCAACCACCTAAAAGCACATCATCATAGTTCCACCAAATAACCATTTTCATCCAGCCTCGTCTCTGTATCCCAAGAATCTCGGATCCATTTCCAGCTCACGAGATGCGGTGTCCTCCCGCTCAATTCCCTTTTGGTTTCCCGAATCCTCTCCGACGAAACATCCCCAAAGATTATATGCGTAACATCCTCCTTCTGAACGTGTGTATCTCCATCTTCTCCGTGCAAAAACACACCGCATGCGAATTGGAAGTGGTTCATCGCGATCCTAATATCGATGTTAAGATCTGCTTCTTCGCCATCTGTTAGCAAAACCCCTCGACATCCCCTAAACGTCCATCCTTTCAGATTTCCAAACCCCTTATCCTTTTCCGCTAATAGCATCATAAATTTCGCGGCATCAAATTGCGTGTTCCCCTCAACCCTACCCATCCCATCCATAATACCCCTTAACTCTTCCGGCCCCACATCCCGGCAATAAGGATCTCCATATTGATCTGAATTTGCCGCAATACTCTCCTTATTCTCTTCCCTCGTAAAAAGCATATGGCCCGTCTCATACGGGATGACGAATCTAGATCTTCCCAATTTCGCATCTATTTCCATCTGCGCAACTGCATGTAATACCCATTGTGGTTTCACGATATTTATTTTCCCGCTTTTGATTAGCGAGGCGACTTTGACGACGCGTTTGTCGGCAATGACTATGATATCTTCTTTCGCGCTAGGTGATTGATAGATTCGACCGCCGTTATTCTTAATAATCGTTTCTAGTTCCGCCTTGCTTTTCTTGACTGGTAGAATCATATCGCTCAAGATACAAAAGTCCATGCCCTCAAACACGCCTGTGGTAGGTCCCTCATACAATACTTTGCCATCGTCTTCAGTACCCGCGATAACTTTGTCTCTCTTCAGTCTCTTAGAATTTCTCTTTTTCTTATCAACTTGAAATTCATCATCTTCCCCCTCCTCAACCTTCGCTTTTAATTCCATGAATCCCTCGATTGAAAGAGCGCTCTTCCAATCTTTATCCGGACGCAAACGTTTAAAGCGCGGAAAGCGAAGTGTGAAATTGGTGCGAAAGGAATCTGATATGCTAACTGATGCAGCTTTGACTTCCATGACGATAGAATCATCTGGTTTGATCCAGACATCTGGGCGTTCTTTTTCTTGATGTGAGCCTGCTAATTCTATAAATTCGGTTGGTGGGGATTTGGCGTCCCATTTTATCCATTTTCCATCGGTTTGATGGCGGATGGCGGCATAGTCATCTGCGTTGAATCCACCACCTACTTTGAAGAATGAAAAACATTTCATGGGGTTTGCTCCTATCTTGTGGTTAGTATGTGTTCGTTGTTTACACGAGGAGAGGGAAACATCTACCTGTTCTGATCTGTTTGTCATC